>NW_022263417.1:0-57340 GCF_002021735.2 Oncorhynchus kisutch | reverse complement strand
TTCCTGGAGGAGATATCAACCAAGCCTCATGATAAAATAGTTTTGTCTGATGTTTTAATAGAAAACTAATGTGCTGTCTATGGGTCTTTTTATTCACATATCACTACTCATCCAATTGCTTTGGGTTTTGACAGGGTACCCTGCTCCCAGGAGATGTCACAGCTGTGTGCAGATACGGAACGGTGAGATTCTTATCATTTATTCTATAGCAGTAGTATTACAATGTTTGTACAGGAAGTTAGTGGTATCGTTTGCCCGGACCATTATCCTTCTAACGGTGGTGGTTTTTATCAGAGCCACTTTCAGAAGTCTTCATTAGTCTGCTTCTGTCTGCCTCCGCATCTCATTCAACAGCTCCATTCAATGTCCCAATAGGGTTTGAAAAAAAGTACATTTTCGTCATCCCATCAATATATTCTAACTGGTCTCAGTCTAACCCATGAGGTTGTGTCAGTGTGTTTCTATGTGGAGGTTACAACGGTGAAGTCATTGTGGCTGATCTGTGGAAGATCAACCTGCAGACGTTCCAGTGGACCAAGCTCCCAGCAGTGATGCCTGAGCCAGCCTATTTCCACTGTGCTGCTGTGACCCCGGTCAGTAGGCTCTACACTAGAGGAAACCTCAGCTGTTTATTATGTAGTAGTTGATGTAGAACTGTTATAGTGTCCCATTCAGGTTATACGCATCTCGCTGGTTAAGATGTAGCGTAGTAGACTTCAAAGGAAACGCCACTCAGAAACGACCAATGTTGATACAGTCCCAAAATGTTTTGCATGTCAGCAGTCAAACTTCAGATATTGGACTTTCAAGAAGCAAAGTGTCACTTGATTGATGTTCCTTTAATAAGGTGTAATGTCTCCTTCCCCCTCTCTACTACCTCATTTCAGAACTCATTTGTAAGTCCCTTCATCTCTCTGGCCGAAGCCCATTTCTGTTTCCAATCCAACTAGCTTTATTGGCACGATTAGTCAGTATATTCTTACACTGCCAAAACAAGAACACAGGATCATCCTAAATCAATAACCACAATTCAATATCCCGCTCATATTTCACTCACTCTCTCTGTGCGACTGACTGTTGCATGACGATAAAGGTTTCTGATTGTGATCTTCTCTCCGGTCAGGCTGGCTGCATGTACATCCACGGTGGTGTGGTGAACATCCACGAGAACAAGCGGACTGGCTCCCTGTTTAAGATCTGGCTGGCAGTGCCCAGCCTACTGGAGCTGTGCTGGGAGCGTCTGCTCAAGGCCCACCCCCAGCTGGCTCAGTTACCCACCATGCAGCTCCTCCACCTGGGACTCACACAGGAACTCATCGAGCGCTTGAAATAATGGAGGAAGGATGGATGGAGATGTCGGATGGGAACACAGGATTTATTTTTAAGGGGGTCGCCTTGAAGGAGTTGATGGTCCCTCTGCCTACGTAGCCCCGCCTTAAAACCAAAAACAATGGGATGCCTTTTTCTTTTTGCGTTTGGACGTCTGATTTTACAGGGAATCCAAGTGGAATGTTTCTTGACCCCGCCCCCATTCCCCCGTCCCGCCCCCATTCCCCCGTCTTGTCTTTGTGTTAAGGTCGCCACCCCCTCTCACACGCTTCTAGCCTCTCAATCCGCCTGCCTACAGACCCAGACATCATTTGCTCCACGGCTTTCAGATTCACCTCGACCCTCACTACTTTCTCATTTTATATTGGCCTTCATGACTTTAATAAGAATGCCATTTCAGAGGAATGATTATTTATGAAGGACATTTATTTGTATGTATTTTCATGAGACATTCTGTTCGCCATTTCTCTCACATTTATTTTCTCTACGTACAATTAGGAAAGTTCGACTCGGAGTCAGATGAAAAGTTACAAAAACATGCCAACTGTCTGGTGTGTTACAAGGGAAGGTAGTATTGGTACCACCCTCATGCCAGACTTAGACGCAGGTTGTCGTCAGCACTTTTCCCTATTCAAGGCTTATTAACAGTCTGATTTTAATAGTTTATTTGTGTGAAGAACAGACTGATGCTACTGTAGTTGGGTCTCTAATAGACCACTTCCCTTTCACCTAATATCACACCACACTCCTAATACCCATTTAACACTGATTCAGTTATCCAATATGCATTCAGGTATCTTGGATATACATACAGGTATTTGAAACTATTATCTCTGGTAGTTCTCTGATATACAGTTCTCTGTGATGGTTATCTGCATCAGTGTCCCAAATTGCACCCTATTCTCTCTATAGTGCACTACCTTTGACCAAGGGACTTAGCCCTTATACCCACCATAGTAGAAACCTAATATCAATGGGTAAGAGTCAAAACACCTGGTCTCCATTCATTCTGAACTGTATCAGTCACTTTAGTATGCTTGTGGAAAGTCCATTTGTAAACTAAATCATCCATCACTGTGAATATGGTGCTCCTTTAAATGTTTTTATTTAAATAAAATGTTCAATTTCTGTTCCAACTTTTACTCCATCTTTGCTAATAGAACAAATATTAACAGATTTTTGTGGATCTGTTTAAGTAGAATACTGACATTGATCTGATTCATTCAGTGCCTTTCCCAAAGTTTCAATGAAATTGAAGTACCACAACCTAGACAGAAGGAAACATGAGTAATGGTTTAGCTCGATCCAAACATACTGACCATTTAAACATGACTCCCATTTTTGATCGCTTCTCCTTGTCTATAATTTCCCCTCCCATCAAAGATACCATATGCACCACTTGTCAGATCAGTCAACAATGCATTGATGAATCTTTTCATTCTGTGCCCTTTCCAAACACATTGAACTGCTCCATTGTCAAGCAATCATTGGACAAATAGTTGAAGCAGCAATAATGTGGGAATATGTATTTATGCTGCTGTATTTAAGGATGCTTTAGAGTTCATGTTGTACTTGGGAGCTGAATCTGAACAGTATTCTGCTGTTAAGGCTCAATGTATGCAGACAGAGTGCCAGGGTCAGATAATCAACACAGATCAGATTATATGCTGAGCTGGGAACGTGGTTTAACGCCAAATATTATGGCACCTTGAATTCAATGCCATTAAATCTGCCTTGTGGAACAAAATAGTATTTATTGATCGTTGCCAAGGGGGTAGTTTAAAATGTCAATGAATACCCATGATTCCCTACTCCCCATCAAGGAAATGCCTAAATCTGTGCCTGTCCTCATTCTATTACACCTCTTCTCCGCATGTCATTAGTCACCTTTTAAGTTGGAAAAGTCGTCTCCCCTGGACTTGAATCCTTGCTGTGCAGCAAATGGTTAAGGCGATCGCTGAATTGATAATTGTATTGGTGAATGTTAAATTTTTCGATTGTTGACGAGTCAATAAACATGTACTGTAAATAGTTTTGTATCACCTTCGTTTGCTTAGCCTGGTCACAGATCTGTTTGTGTGGTCTTGCCAACGCCGGTGGTCATTGTCACAAGTTGAAGCAAGACAGCACAAACTGATCTGGGAATGGTTTGTCTGCTTCAACAGTGTAATGGTAACTGGCATGGAATGAGCTGCCATCCTTGTAGTGCACACTTTACCAAGTACTTGCCTAATAGTCAAGATTTATTTAACCACCATAAACATCCTCTGTGCAACAAGCACATTGAAATTGGCATGCCCTTGCTTATGACTAGATACCATTCCTTTACAAAATGAGTTGTGTGGAAGGTCGTTTACCTGCCTGCTCAGGTACAAGACCTTGTTGAAATAGACCTGGCTGCACCTTATCCAATGTAATACTTTGCAACAAAGAAAATCACAAGAATAGAAAACAGAACAGGAAGGTCAAGAAAGTGGCAGTAAATGTGTACTATTTCCCATACAAATCCTAGCATTACACCATGTGTAGATGTTTTGGTCCATACGAATCCTAGCATTACACCATGTGTAGATGTTTTGGTCCATACAAATCCTAGCATTACACCATGTGTAGATGTTTTGGTCCATACAAATCCTAGCATTACACCATGTGTAGATGTTTTGGTCCATACAAATCCTAGCATTACACCATGTGTAGATGTTTTGGTCCATACGAATCCTAGCATTACACCATGTGTAGATGTTTTGGTCCATACAAATCCTAGCATTACACCATGTGTAGATGTTTTGGTCCATACAAATCCTAGCATTACACCATGTGTAGATGTTTGGTCCATACAAATCCTAGCATTACACCATGTGTAGATGTTTTGGTCCATACAAATCCTAGCATTACACCATGTGTAGATGTTTTGGTCCATACAAATCCTAGCATTACACCATGTGTAGGTCCATACGAATCCTATCATTACACCATGTGTAGATGTTTTGGTCCATACAAATCCTAGCATTACACCATGTGTAGATGTTATGGTCCATACAAATCCTAGCATTACACCATGTGTAGATGTTTTGGTCCATATGAATCCAGCTTAATAACCAAACGCCAATGAATGTGAAGCACAATAGTGACCACTTTAAAAATTCAATATTAACATACCCTGCTTTAACATATGCATTTTAATCTACCAAACTCCACCTGAAAACACATCTCCTACATATAGTTCACATACACCCCGGATGTGCAGTATAGGAATGTTAATTTAGAAGTCATAATGCAAATAACTCCAAAGGTAAAGGGCCATTGATGCCCAGAACTGGGTCATGTTCATTAGGCACAAAAGGAAGAAAACAGATTGCAACAGAGAGGGACTAACTGGACTTCCCGCTGCGAGCCCTTATGAATATGACTCGACATGGCATCGAAATAGTTAACACAAACAAAGCAGCTCCTGTAAATAGTGACTGAAAGGACTCTAGGAGTTGAAGTTTGTTCTTTGCGGAGCAGCTCAACAGGTGTGGGGTGATGGGGCAAAAAAGTACAGCGCCAGTAGAATGAGGTAAACCACCACCAAAGCAGTCCCTGGAAAAGAAAGAGGTTCAGAATTCAGTCTAATCCGTGATATCCGGCATAGCAATTCGAACCAAGCACAACAACTTACCCTGAAAGTAGTCAGACTTGCCATCCATGAAAATGTAGTTGACCACAATCACACTAAAGATGCTGGCCCAAAGATGCAAGTCACTGAACAGGAGCACGAATCCCACATCCTGGAAAAGAGATGGAGTCCTGTTTGATGGGATCTTCTCAACTCTGACCACTACAGTCTACGATCAAAACCTGATGCTTTATGTACAGAAACAAGTGAGATACTGACAATTCTATTGATAAAGTGCACATCTGATGCAATTAATCACAATGCAGATAAAGATTTAAAATGACTTACATAAAAAGTGTTGAACAAGATGAGTAAGGGAATCTGAATCATGCAGACTTGCACTGCTATGCAGTTTCCCACCTCCAAGCTGCAGACAAATCAATGTCAGGTTACAGTTCTCAGAAACCCCAGGCCTAGGGGGGCAACAGCACTTGCTCTGGGAATCATGTCAGATTTTCATGGCCAATTCGATAAGGGTGATCTTCAGACAGACAACTCTCTCAACAAATGACGAGTTTGGGTAGGTGGGGCTTGGAAACAAGACAGAGGCGGACAGCCAGTCAGTGGTCGTTGTCAGCTTGTAATGCTACTAGTCACTGGAGAAATGCACTCATCGGGAGTGTAAAATATCTATCACAAGCGCCATCAAGCTAGCTACCAGAAATATTTACGGCAGGGTTCTGGACAGATTTCCCTGTGCTCAACTCCACTCTTTCCTCTGTGCCAAACTGACGTTGGTTTAGGTTTTATTTAACTAGGCAAGTCAGTTAAGAACAAATTCTTATTTATAATGACGGCCCCGGAACAGTGGGTTAACTGCTTTGTTCAGGAGCAGAACGGATTTTTACCTTGTCAGCTCGGGGATTCGATCTAGCAACCTTTCGGTTACTGACTCAATGCTCTAACCACTAGGCTACCTGCTGCCCCTATGTACAGTGTATGCTTGAACATTGACACATTGTGCGAGGCAACCGGTCTGTCTAGAGATACTAGGTTATGCATGACGAGACAAGATCCATCAGGAGAGTGAAAACGCAGTATCAGAGCTTGATAGTGGCTTACCTGAGGCTGATGTTATTCTGCAGGGCAAACTGGATTCCGTTGAAGATCTCGGGAATTTCCGGGACCATCGCCAACACTGTCACGCCGATGAAATACTGCAGAAATGAATGACAGACAGTGACACACTGCACTAACCTTTACATAGTCAGGACATCACACATTTTAAAAGTTGTTTGGCTATCCTTATGCTTATCCTGAACCGCAGGTCACATCATGCTTGTAAAATTCAGTTTTATAAAATGACAGGGGCTTTCAATAATGAGCTTTCCAGAGACATTTTCTACCCAATTAAACAAATCATATATTATATTCCCCTGGGTATGGTCTCCGTTGGTCAATGGGCATGAAAAGGAAGGAAGAGGTTTATAATGGAGTGAAACGTGGACGTACCATCTTTACCTATCCAATAAGAAAAGCAAATGTTTATTTTCTGTTGCACAACATTTTTCTACGCTGTGGCCTAATGAACATGGCTGAGGTGTGGGCGTACCTGGGAGATGGAGGAGTGGTCGAGGATGGGTTTGATGTGCTCCGTGGTGAGGTCGGCACAGGCAGCCATTAGCAGCGTGGCCATGATCAGCACAGACAGAGCCCTCAACCTGGACCAGTGGACAGTACCGTGACCACCTACACACACAAACATTAGAAACCAATACAATGAAGTATCACACATTCCAGTTCCTGTCTACTATATAACCACAACACCACTAAACTTTAGAACTTATGGGGAAAAGCTTGAAATAAAGTGTTTGTGGTTGGTGGGCTCACCGCTGGCGCCCCCCGGTGGGCACTGACCCTGGTGGTGATCGTGCACATCACTGACTTGGATGTCGTAGATGTGGGAGTGGGTCTTCAGGGTGAAGATGAGGCCGATCAGGTAGGCGGAGGGCAGCAACACGGAGATGGTGTATACCAGAGGCCTGGAAAACAAGCCATACAGCAAGTAACTACAGCGTAGCAGACCTACTGACTAGTAACACCAACAAACCATGGGACAGAATGGGTGTTTTATTGGAACTTACTCAATATGTCTGAGATATAAGGGTTCGTTACTTCCACTCTGTTGAGAAACATAATATGGCTTTAGTTTAATACATGCTTAAGCATTTGGGGCTACTCACAAACACCCCTCACATCATCATCATAACACACTTCCACAGTAGTCACGACACTACAGACGTGGCTTCAAATCATACTTGTTTTCAATCAAATACTTGAATGAAGCCTGTCTGGAATACCAGATGGATGGGTTAGGGTTACCCCTTCTGGCCACTGGGTCATTGGTTCCATTGCGCCAGATAAGCTCAATCAAGTGCAGTTCAAGTATTATTTGACCCAGAGACGCGTCACAGCAGCACAGTCAATGTAATAGTTCATAATGATGGTGCAGCAGGCGAACAGGAGATGTAGGTACTAACCATGTCATAGTGGCAGTCCATACAGGTAAAGGGCCCGCTGGTGTTGGCTTGAGAGCTGGAGCAGCCCGCACACACCAGGCTACCGTAGGCCTTGGAGAACAGGGTTGGGGCAAATACGCCTGCGGGACAGAACAAAGTGTGTGAACTTGTTCGTAGATGTGTGTGTGTGTTCAGACTTCAAATCACATTTTATTGGTCACATACACGTGTTTAGCAGATGTTATTGCGGGTGGAGCAAAATACTTGTGCTTCTAGCTCCGATAGTGCAGTAATATTAGTTTCACAACATATACCCAAAATACACATACATCTAAGTATGGAATGGATTAAGAATATATATATATATATATATGTCAGAGAAGCATTGGACTAAGATACAGTGGCATAGTATAGAATACAGTATATTCATATGAGATGGGTGATGCAATATTTACACACAATTAAAGTGACTAAGATACTGTAGAATAGTATAGAGTACAGTTTACACATATGAGATGAGTAATGCAAGATACGGAGACATTATTAAAGTGCCTAGTGTTTCATTTCCTTAAAGTGGCCAGTGATTCCTAATCTATACCTATAGGCAGCAGCCTCTGATGTGCTGGAGATGGCTGTTGAACAGTCAGTGGTGTAGTATAGAATACAATACAGTATATACATGATGGGTGATGCAATATGTAAACAGAATTTATAAGTGACTAAGATACAGTAGAATATTGTGGAGTGCAGTTTATACATATGAGATCAGTAATGCTAGTTATGGTACATTATTAAAGTGGCTAGTGATCAATTTCTAAAAGTGTCCAGTGATTCCTAATCTATGTCTATAGGCATCCGCCTCTGATGTGCTAGTGATGGCTGTTTAGCAGTCCAATGGCCTTGAGATTGAAAAACAGTTTCTGTCTCCCAGTCCCAGCTTTGATGCACCTGTACTGACCTCCCCTTCTGGATGATAGCGGGGTGAACAGACAGTGGCTCGGGTGGTTGATGTCCTTGATGATCGTTTTTGCATCCCTACGGCATTGGGTGCTGTAGGTGTCCAGGAGGGCAGGAAGTTTGCCACCGGTAATGCGTTGGGCAGACCGCACCACCCTCTGGAGAGCTTTGCGGTTGTAGGCGGTGCAGTTGCCGTACCAGGCGGTGATACAGCCCGACAGGATGCTCTTGAATGTGCATTTGTAAAAGTTTGAGAGTGTTTTAGGTGTTACGCCAAATTTCTTTAGCCTCCTGAGGTTGAAGAGGCACTGTTGCGACCATTTCAGTTGGTCAGTGATGTGTACGCAGAGGAACTTGAAGCTTTCCACCTTCTTCACTGCGGTCCCATCGATGTGGATAGCGGGGTGCTACACAATCTCATTTTTGTTGACATTGAGTGAGAGGTTATTTTCCTGGCACCACACTCCCAGAGCCCTCACCTCCTCCCTGTAGGCTGTCTCATCGTTGTTGGTAATCAAGCCTACCACTGTAGTATCGTCCGCAAACTTGATGATTGAGTTGGAGGCATGCATGGCCACGCAGTCGTGGGTGAACAGGGAGTACAGGAGGAGGCTGAGCACGCACCCTTGTGGGGCCCCGGGGGGCGACCCGTCAAGAAGTCCAGGACCCAGTTGCACAGGGCGGGGCTCAAACCCAGTGCCTCGAGCTTGAAGGGTACTATGGGGTTGAATGCTGAGCTATAGTCAATGAACAGCATTCTTACATAGGAATGCCTCTTGTCCAGATTGGACAGGACAGGGTGCAGGCGATTGTGTCATCTGTGGACCTATTGGGGCAGTAAGCGGGTCTAGGGTGACAGGTAAGGTACATGATCCTTGACTAGTCTCTCAAAGCACTTCATGATGACAGAGGTGAGTGCTATAGGGCGAGTCATTTAGTTCAATTACCTTTGCTTTCTTAGATACAGAGACAATGGTGGCAATCTTGAAGCATGTGGGGACAACAGACTGGGATAGGAAAAGATTGAATACATCTGGAAATGGGACATTATTAACATGCTCTGAGGACGCAGCTAGAGCACATGCTCTGAGGACGCAGCTAGATACCATCTGGGCCGGCAGCCTTTCGAGGGTTAACACGCTTAAATGTCTTACACACGTCAGCCACAGAAAAGGAGAGCCCACAGTCCTTGATAGCAGGCCAAGTCGGTGGTACTGTATTATCCTGTGTTCAGCATATCCGGAAGCAAGACAATGGTGTCCACGGCGTGGCTCATTTTCCTTTTATAATCCGTGATGGTCTATAGACCCTGCCACATATGTCGTGTCGGGGCCATTGAACTGGGACTTAACTTTGTCCCTATACCGACGTTTAGCCTGCTTTATTGCTTTGCGGAGGGAATAACTACACTGTTTGTATTCCTCCATATTCCCAGTCTTCTTGCCCTGGTTAAATGCAGTGGTTCGCACTTTCAGTTTTGAGCGAATGCGCCTCTCTATCCACGGTTTCTGGTTGGGGTAGGTTTTAATAGTCACAGTGGGTACAACATCTCCTATGCACTTCCTGATCAACTCATTCACTGTATCGGTATGTGTGTCGATATTCTTTTCTGAAGCTACTCTGAACATATCCCAGTCCTCGTGTTCAAAACAATCTTGAAGTGTGGATTTCGATTGGTCAGACCAGCATTGAATAGTCATTACCACGGGTGCTCCCTGTTTGAGTTTCTGCCTATAGGAGGGGAGGAGCAAGATAGAATCGTGGTCTGATTTGCCGAATGGAGGGCCTTATATGCATTCTGGATGGTATTATAACAATGGTTGAGGGTTTTAGCAGCGCGAGTACAACAATCAATATGTTGATTGAATTTCGGGAGCCTTTTCCTCAAATTTGCTCAAATCCCCAGCTACAATAAATTCAGCCTCAGGATATGTGGTTTCCGGTTTTCATAAAGTCCAGTGAAGTTCTTTGAGGGCCGTCGTGGTATCGGGCTTGAGGGGAGATGTAGACCGCTGTGGCTATTATTGACTAAAACTATTTTGGGAGATAGCATTTCATTGAGAGATATTCTAGGTTGGGTGAACAGAAGGACTTGAGTTCCTGTACGTTACACCATAAGTCGTTAATCATAAAACATATACCTCCACCCTTCTGCTTCCCGGAGAGTACATCTCGGCGCGATGTACTGAGAACCAAATTGGCTTTACAGAGTCAGACTGTATATCTCGAGGGACTTGCCTGTGTGCACACGTGTTTCTTTGTGTGTGCTTACATATGTGCCTGTGTATCTGTGCATGTGTGTTCATGCTCTTACCTCCTACTGATATGAAGAGCAGGGCTGAGCTGACCCCTGCAGAGCGGCTGTTGAACCTCTGCTCCCTGTGTTTAAAGCCCCCGATGATCATGCTGATACCCTGGGTAGACAGGAGACATGATGTAGTCCAGTCACTAAACCTCCAGTCACAAGTCCCCTGTGCTCAAGGCCAAGTGAAAGTCAGAGTCTCTTATGGCTGAAATCCCAGTCCCCGTGTTCGAGTTCTGGTCCAAGTGCCGGGTCCACATTAAGTCAAAATGACTTTATTTAACCCGTCAGATGCAAGAGGGATTTACTCAAATGGTTTGCTATCCATTTTCATTTCTGTGCTACCAAATGTTTGCATACTGGTAATGTTACCAGGGCCACATTCAGTTGAAAAACATTGCAGATTAAAAAAATACCATGAATAGAGCCAACATTATCCCTTATGTCAGAGGCATGTTTGTTCTACATAGCATATTTCTATCTGAACGTTCCAAAACGTTGCATCCTGCTGAACGTGCCCCAGGTGGTTGGCTATAGCTAACTAATGCGGTAACATGACTGAACAAGGTGTAGCCTAAACAAATGGTTAATTCCGGTCTGCAAGTAGCCTAGTTTTAGATCGGTCCGCGATATGATTTATAAATGTAAAATGTGTAGCGACGGTATTATGGGTCATGTCTTTTTAACGGTAAGGGCTAGAATCAAACCATTTTCTCTGAAGAAAATAAGGAGAAGTGGCTAGTATGTTGGCTACATAACCAGGCTATGAAATGCAGTGGGGAAAGTGCGAGGGGTTGAGCGAGTCTACAAATTGAAAAACAATTCTATACTCAAGGGAGAGAAAAACATAGCTAGACTGTTGTTCTACTATTCAATTTAAAGCTGTTACTGTTTTTAAATTTCATGAAGCATCTTGTGTTTTTTAACCAGGCAAGGGGTATCTATCTGGTGACTGGTTAGCTACAGGGAAGAAAGTCGCCTGCGTGATGTGTATAATCAGAGGCGGAGCTGAGCCTGTCTGGCCACACACATTGCTTGCTCCCCCGCAGCTCACCAGCTGGATGTAGGCTGGGCTGTGTGTGGTGCATCCGATCCACTGCAGAATATAACATTTTCCTTAGTTCTAGTTATCTGGGTATATTTAGTCAGTTACAGTCTCATCAATTGCCACTGAAAAGTAGGTGTTTGAGTAATATTGTAGTCACTATTTTTGCTGAGGAAATAAACACTGGTGTTTGTGTGTCAGTCCTCGAGGGTAATGTTTTCGTGTATATCAGTGAGATGCCTGTGTGTGTCTAGGTGCCACTCACTGGGATAAAGAGAATACAGCCCAGCAGGGTTCCAGTGAGAGCAGCCTTGACGATCTCCTCATAGCACTTGGTGCCGGCCTTGTGACCCCTCAACAGGGCAGTGATGTAGAAGGTCATCTCTGTGATGGAGCCAAACGTGGCGTTAACCACTGCTCCCACCGCAAAGTTACTCTGGGCTGAGATACTGCAGAGAGAGACAGCGTGTTACTCTGGGCTGAGATACTGCAGAGAGATGCACCATTTGAACTACTAACACCGAATCTTACCTGGCGATGCCCATGCCAATGTAATAGGACAGTGGGATGATGGAGCTGACGGCAGCGGCGAACTTGGCCTCCGAGCTGACAAACTGGTTCTCTGTGTCCACGTAGCCGACCACCAGGGTTGTGATGACCAGGGGCAGCAGGTCTGGGTGGGCACACTGCTTTAAGGAGCACCAGTGGAAAGTCTACAGCGCTGTGTTGGATATCAACTAC
The DNA here is from genome assembly GCF_002021735.2 of Oncorhynchus kisutch. Lineage (NCBI taxonomy): Eukaryota > Metazoa > Chordata > Actinopteri > Salmoniformes > Salmonidae > Oncorhynchus > Oncorhynchus kisutch. Next base: position 44,849 of record NW_022263417.1, on the reverse strand, counting down.
ATTGCAGAATAAATAACCTTGCATCCTAAAAAACCTACTCATTGTGTGAACCAAATTAATGATTTTATACCTCTTTTTGCTTAAACTGATTCCCTCAAACCTGCTGATTGTCTGCTTTCAACAAACTGGTGATGCACTATAAAGAACCACTAAGCAGAAATGCTGACCCCTGCTGGACAGGGTAAAAGGTGTAACTTGCAGGACATTCCATTTGGTCCTTGGTGGTGTTCCAGGTCATCTTTTTTGTCATCACGCTGCCCAACTCATAATATCTCTATAGCAAATTAATGTGGTTCCTAGGACATGCATAAAGACGACCTGGAACGCCACCACCAGTTCGCTGGCATGAGTCAGGTGATAGATAATAACAACCATAATGGTCTGTTAAAGGATACTGACAGCGAACACATTGATTCCGTCCAAGGTGTATTTGTAGTAGTACCAGTTGAAGGCGTGGTAGCAACAGAGAAGCACTTGGCTATCACACCCTTGCGGCTGCAAAAGAGACAGAAGAACATAGCAAAGCAATCGTCAAATTATACATTTCCAAATCTAGGAAAAGGATTCCTCTAAAAAAAACACTGTGCCATTATTTGAAATCCACCCAGGGCCAAGTTAATGGGTTGGATTAAAGTGGTAACTAGTTCACAGGCTGTGATAATGTCAACACCACATGGAAGGGGAAGATCTTGATGAGCTCGTCCACCTTTTTCAGCCGGTGGATGTGGACGTCCTCAGGGGGCATGAGGAGGATGATGGCCAGGGTGCGGGCATTCATCTTGGCCACAGGGATGGTGAAGACCAGGATCCAGGAGAGGAAGCAGGCCAGGCTGTGGATCAGCCCCAGGAGAGGGTAGCCTAGCAACAACCACACATATGTACTGACACGACACTGCACCCAGCAGGGCACAGCACAGGAGACCAGGCAGGCAAGCAAGCAGGCACAGACACACATGCAAACACAAACAAAAGCACGTGCACACACATAGTGGGGAAAGATGTGAAAAAGTACTGGTTATGAAATGGTCTTGGCAAAAGCTTGAAAACAGAGCAGCCAATCAGGCACTCTGAGTTTAGAGATTGATGTCTTGTTAGTCTGAACAAACTAAACACATTCCATCACAATCCACATCAGGAAAACAACATACGCTTATAAGGATATAACTTTTGACATAAATATTATTTGAGAAAATATTATCCCACACAGGGGTTGAGGCGATAGGCGAGGGGACAAGACTCACCCAGTAACGCGTCCGTTGTGGGGGGACCTCGATGGGGACAGAAGGGGGCATGAGCAAGGGTGTAGACTCCTTCACCTCCTTTGAGTCAGATTCCTCTGGGATGGCCTCGCAGTGAGGGAACTTCACACAGCATCGCCTGACCAGGCTTCTGGGCTAAACATCCAGGTGAAAGGAGGAGGGAGCGTGATGGATGGAGGGAGTGAAGGAGAAAGCGTGATGGATGGGGAGAGCGTGATGGATGGAGGGAGCAAAGGAGAAAGCGTGATGGATGAGGAGAGCGTGATGGATGGAGGGAGCAAAGGAGAAAGCGTGATGGAGAGAGCATGATGGATGGAGGGAGCAAAGGAGAGAGCGGGATGGATGGAGGGAGCGAAGGAGAGAGCGGGATGGATGGGAGCGAAGGAGAGAGCGGGATGGATGGAGGGAGCGAAGGAGAGAGCGGGATGGATGGAGGGAGCAAAGGAGAGAGCGGGATGGATGGAGGGAGCGAAGGAGAGAGCGGGATGGATGGAGGGAGCAAAGGAGAGAGCGGGATGGATGGAGGGAGCGAAGGAGAGAGCGGGATGGATGGAGGGAGCAAAGGAGAAAGCGGGATGGATGGAGGGAGCAAAGGAGAGAGCGGGATGGATGGAGGGAGCGAAGGAGAGAGCGGGATGGATACATTATTAAACCTTATTAATAAATTCCAACAAACACTAAGCAATAGTATCAGGAGCATCAGTTTGACTATAACAATATTAAAATGGGGCCCAGAGTGTGAGTATTGAGGTGACAATTGTACACACTTCTAACAAGACCATGAATATAGCTGGGTGTTCAAGTCTTTAGTTATTTATTGGTGAGTTGTTGGACCTAGTTGTTGTAACGGTGTATGAGGAGCAAGGAGAATGATGAACACAGGGATCAAGCTGGTTCCTCGAGGCTAAACGTCACCCTGACCAGGCAATAATCAGTGGAGAACGAGCCAAGACAAGAGCATAGTCAGCCAGTCATAACTGTTACCTTTAGTATGGACTTCCCAAAGGGCCACAGAAAGTAGCATGATAACTTCCAACACAGCTTCCCTGAAATAACATTCCAGACCCCAAAATATTAGAATTGAAAATCAGATTTATGTCATCCCGACATAAATAAATACAGATTTTATTTAAAAGAACATTAAAATGTGTGTATTAGATGAGGGGTTCCTACCATAAGGAACTCCAATGATGGTCAGAAACATTAGGACACAGACCAAGAGGTAGGCTAAAGAGATCCACCATCCAAATAAAATCAAGTATGCTATGTTTCCACAAGTGATCAATGAACCTGAAATCAAAGAGATATAAAGAAAAATGAGTATTCTATTCAACAACATACAGTCTCTACTCTATATCTATAGAACACTGCAATCTTGAGTATTTTTCCCTCAAACATTTAAAAAATGATTCACATCAAGCCATGGTCGTGTTCATTAGGGCACATGGTAGCTAAATGTTTTCAAAAACATTGCCACGGAAAACAAAAAACATTTCTTGTTGGACATGTTCAGATAACTGCCCCCGAAACGGTGAGATACTATCTCCGTTTGGTGACTATTGAACACGACCTGCACCTTTTCTAATGATCGTCATATTAGAGGTTCCGCAGGGGGCAAGTGAATTAGGAGCAGGAGGACAGACACTAACCTTGGGGTCTGACAAAGTTCAGCTCTGAGTACAGCTCCCTCACAATGTCCGACCTGTCCTCGATGGGCCTCTCAGTCACGTGACTCTTCCACTTTCTGAAGCCAAACTTAACATGTGCACACACAAAACCAGACACACACACACCATCACTTCCAAATTGAAGGGATATTTTGTAAATCATTCAAATGAAAACTGTTTTACATGAAGACTAAAACTGCCAGGCTTTATTTTCTCCATTGTGTCCAACACTCCACCCACCCTGTAGTTGTTGGCCAGTTTGTTTGCCTCTACTTCATTCTCTGCTCGGATGGTGGTCCTCAAGCTCGAGCCATCCTGCCAAACCTCTTCCCCATAGTGACACGGAGTGGTGCCTCCTGAGGGAACAGACACCAAGTTGCCAAACAAATGGATGAAATGGTCCGGCCAAGACGAGGAAACAATAAGACAAGAAAAAAGGATGAGGTCTTCCATGAAGTATCACACACTAACATATGGACATTTAAATAGGATTTGATACAGCAGAATTTCATGAATATTGTTTCTCCCAAGGGTGTAGAGCTTAGCCAGCCCAAAAAACTAAATTACACCAATGCTATCGGTTGTACTGAGCATCATGGGTACTTTAGCAAACAGTCAGTGTTGGTTGTGACTGTATGTGCTGCCAGGACAGGCTGTAGCCTCACCTTTGTGTGCAGACAAACATTTGGGGGTGTATTGATGGGAGACATCTGGGGAGGGCGTCTCGGCCACATGACTGCCAATGTCCACACACAGTCTGTCACACTGGGATGTACGGCGGTAGACCCTGGGGTCATGGTCCCATTGGGTATCTGAGGGAACAAACGAGAGAAACAAACATTGATATGAAACAACCTACCCTTCAATGTCTCCATTATTATAAGTGTTTATTCATCAACATAACTTGTGTAGGGTAACAAATGACATCTGAGAAGATGCAGGTAAACTTGCAGAAAACATTCAGAATAAAATGATACATTTATTAGTAGAGCCATGTATCCCCCAGAGAACTAAACTCAACATTGTTAGACAAACAGAATCCATACGGCATAACTACGGCCAGGAGTTTCTCCTCATCAGGAATAACTCTGGATCCCAGTTGGTCAGGTCATGTGAGACCTGTGTGGACCAATGCACTAAACCCGTCAAGTCAGTGCGTGACTAACGGAAAGCTCCTGACCGTCACATGCAGCGACACCCAATTCTTCAGTGCAGTGATACCGGTGAGACTGATGACATTATCTATGGATTTCAAATGTTAGTGGATTTAACAAGCACTATGATGATGCACACACATGTTGCCTCTTTAATGCCTCTGTGGAGGTTTACCACTTTGACAGGGGAGCAAGATATCTTTACAACTTCATGTCTTTTAAAAAGGACAAGCAGTGTTTTCTAAGTTGAAGTCATAGAATTTGAAATGGTCATACATGGAAAATAATTACTTGTAAATCCAACATGCTCTCTCTCCTGACCTGACATTCCCCAAGCTTACACATCTCCAAAGGACTTAAGATGAGCATCACTGTCCCAAGACTCCTAACTGAACAGGGAAGGGATTCTTTTCAACATGTGACATCGTCTTCATGCAACTTCAATTATGAGACGGGCCAGTCAATCAATAGACTCACAGTTCTCATAATCTGAGGGAAAGCAGATTGATATTATTTTCAATTAAATACAAATTTAGTGAAAGCATTCCTCCTCATGTTGACATGTCTTAAAATGAGCTATTCTCATGTTGTTGTAATCTTACCACTACTGTAGCATAAGTCAGGGTTTCTCAAACTCGGTCCTGGGGCTCCCCCTGGGTGCACGTTTTGGTTTTTGCCCTACCACTATACAGCTGATTCTAATGATCAAAGCTTGATGATGAGTTGGTTATTTGAAACAGCGGTGTAGTGTAGGGCAAACACCAAAACGTGCACCCAGGGGGCCCCAGGACCGGGTTTGGGAAACCCTGCCTTAAGTAATAGTGCAGTGTAGCCTACAATCTCTCTGGTAATAAGAGTCCATAAACTATTTTCAGAATCTGGTTTCAATATCTGTGAACAGAAAGACATACTGGGGGTCTGAGCAAATTATCAAGCAGTTTTCAGATGTACGTCACAGGAACGGTGAATAAACAAGTCTGTGAGGCCTGGTTATCCTAGATACATTAAGTGTAAAAAATATATATATTTGGGGGCTCCTCCGCACAAATTAAATATTGTGAAATCTAAGAAAAGCAGCCTACCCATACACAACACAGGTGATTTTAATCAAAGTTAACTATTGAACACTAACTGACAAGGAACAACTATAGGCTTTTCGAAATGTCGAACCTTCTATGAAATGTACAAAACAAATGCCAAAGTGTACCTTGAGAGCTGTGTCTATGTACGACACAACAATTGTTGCAAACGCACGAATATCGCGTGCTAAAGAAACCGCGGAGATTGATAGAAGGAACGTTAACGATTTGTTCTTACCTGAACTTTCAGCCGTGGACCTCCGCCTACGCCTCTCCGTATCAACAATAGGAGCTTTAGTGTTGGACATTATTATTGATTAGAATTCCCATAGAGATAACACCACGCCGGTTTTATCAACTCAATCCCGCTCTTCAGCGTTTCTCTGTGCGCTTCCTAACCATTGATGACATGCATGCATGTATCCAAACAACTCGTGGGAATTGTAGATCATCATATCTTGTCCTTCTCCATCGACTGCATTCTGGGATGTGTAGTGTCTCTGTGTCATGTCCTGTGCCCATTCTAAATATAAAACAACTTTGTTTGAAAATCCAATTCATAATTTATGCTGTTTATGATGAAATATGTTCTATTGAATAATATGTGTTTTCTGTCATGCTGTGTAGACCTATTTCAGGGATGGCCAACATTGATGCGGGTGGGGGCAGTTGTTTGAAGTTTTTAATATAATATCTGAGTGAGACAGACTAACACAATCAATGGGGCCCCTGTTGGTAATTCGACCATAAACCAAGTTGGGTCAGCTGGACGCTAAACTAATTTAGCAATCTAAAAAATGTTAGCTGACATGGTGGGCTAATTGACTGTCTATCCGTGACTGTACTAACAAGAGAAAAATAGTTGATGCCCAACCAAATTTCGAAATTGCACCTTTTGTATTCTACTATTCTACAATTCTAACTGACCTGAGTGAGTTTTTTAAAATTGTATTTTTGGGGGGAAATTGATTCGAGGACTTTCAAAAGTGGCCAGTTGCTTATCCCTGGCCTATTTACTTTACCAAGGAAAATAACATTTCATACTGAGTGGAGACCTAAAAACTATCTGTGAAAGGAAACATTATTCCAACAAGTGTAGGACAACAGAACTATGGACCATCAACACTAGAAATATGTTGTATTCACAAATATCAATAAATCAATCAAAAAACAACAACAGCAGAATTCTAGGTTTCCTTTTATTTACATAATTATACAAAAATACAGCCCCATGATCAAAGGAATCAAACTCTGTGTTGAAGATATGAGTGTGGAGAGAAACAGCAGTAAGCTACATAGACAAGATATGAGTGTGGAGAGAAACAGCAGTAAGCTACATAGACAAGATATGAGTGTGGAGAGAAACAGCAGTAAGCTACATAGACAAGATATGAGTGTGGAGAGAAACAGCAGTAAGCTACATAGACAAGATATGAGTGTGGAGAGAAACAGCAGTAAGCTACATAGACAAGATATGAGTGTGGAGAGAAACAGCAGTAAGCTACATAGACAAGATATGAGTGTGGAGAGAAACAGCAGTAAGCTACATAGACAAGATATGAGTGTGGAGAGAAACAGCAGTAAGCTACATAGACAAGATATGAGTGTGGAGAGAAACAGCAGTAAGCTACATAGACAAGATATGAGTGTGGAGAGAAACAGCAGTAAGCTACATAGACAAGATATGAGTGTGGAGAGAAACAGCAGTAAGCTACATAGACAAGATATGAGTGTGGAGAGAAACAGCAGTAAGCTACATAGACAAGATATGAGTGTGGAGAGAAACAGCAGTAAGCTACATAGACAAGATATGAGTGTGGAGAGAAACAGCAGTAAGCTACATAGACAAGATATGAGTGTGGAGAGAAACAGCAGTAAGCTACATAGACAAGATATGAGTGTGGAGAGAAACAGCAGTAAGCTACATAGACAAGATATGAGTGTGGAGAGAAACAGCAGTAAGCTACATAGACAAGATATGAGTGTGGAGAGAAACAGCAGTAAGCTACATAGACAAGATATGAGTGTGGAGAGAAACAGCAGTAAGCTACATAGACAAGATATGAGTGTGGAGAGAAACAGCAGTAAGCTACATAGACAAGATATGAGTGTGGAGAGAAACAGCAGTAAGCTACATAGACAAGATATGAGTGTGGAGAGAAACAGCAGTAAGCTACATAGACAAGATATGAGTGTGGAGAGAAACAGCAGTAAGCTACATAGACAAGATATGAGTGTGGAGAGAAACAGCAGTAAGCTACATAGACAAGATATGAGTGTGGAGAGAAACAGCAGTAAGCTACATAGACAAGATATGAGTGTGGAGAGAAACAGCAGTAAGCTACATAGACAAGATATGAGTGTGGAGAGAAACAGCAGTAAGCTACATAGACAAGATATGAGTGTGGAGAGAAACAGCAGTAAGCTACATAGACAAGATATGAGTGTGGAGAGAAACAGCAGTAAGCTACATAGACAAGATATGAGTGTGGAGAGAAACAGCAGTAAGCTACATAGACAAGATATGAGTGTGGAGAGAAACAGCAGTAAGCTACATAGACAAGATATGAGTGTGGAGAGAAACAGCAGTAAGCTACATAGACAAGATATGAGTGTGGAGAGAAACAGCAGTAAGCTACATAGACAAGATATGAGTGTGGAGAGAAACAGCAGTAAGCTACATAGACAAGATATGAGTGTGGAGAGAAACAGCAGTAAGCTACATAGACAAGATATGAGTGTGGAGAGAAACAGCAGTAAGCTACATAGACAAGATATGAGTGTGGAGAGAAACAGCAGTAAGCTACATAGACAAGATATGAGTGTGGAGAGAAACAGCAGTAAGCTACATAGACAATAGGGGAATGGATTTAGCCAATATAAAGAACCCACAAAGAGATGGACTGTATTTAGTTCTCTTTGACAGCAAAAGAAAACTATGAGAATGTTCACAATACCTCAAAAAGTATATCAAGGTTCATTTCCCATGGAATAAACTGGCTGGTCAGTATCCAACATGAGAAATATTACCGTTGACGTCATATACACTTGATAGATCCCTTACGTCTTTTCACAAAACACATTTTTTAATGGAAAATGACATTCGTTTGCACTGATGGTGCAAGAAATGTCCAACTGTATTAAGCACATGTTACAGTGTTATTTTCATTGCAGTGCTTTACAGCTTTGCTTAATTTATCTTCCAGACATGGACATTTTATAAATAATCTCTGATACACATAGCACATTAGCTAATAGGACTACAGCAGAAACATAATCCTGCAGCAACAGGAAATGGGAGTTATTATGTGGATTAGAATTAATTACCATTTTTGTAGCGGTTGATGCATTTTTCGTAACTTCAGAAGCCATTTTAAACCTCAAATGCAGTACAAGTTTTACATTTCTCCTGCAACAGGTTGATCAAATTAAGATTCTACATCTGTAGTTTGGCACCATCTTTATTCTGTTGTGAGTGTGACGCAAAGACAATAATACTAAATTACTTTGGTTACAGCATCGGTACAACTACATCACGAGCTTCAGTGAATTGTTCCTTTTGCTGAGCAAATCTGTAATGTACCTCAGCATGGAAAACCAACCAAACATACAGTCTAACAACTTAGAATTGTACAAGTATGCTGCATCCTTGCACATGAGGTTGGTGGCACCTTAATTGGGGAGGACAGGCTTGTGGTAATGGCTGGAGCGGAATTAATGGAATGGTATTAAATACATCAAACACATCCATGTGTTTGATGCCATTTCATTTGCTCCGTTCCAGCCATTATTATGAGCCATCCTCCCCTCAGCAGCCTCCACTGCGTCCTAGTTCCCAATAAATGAAGAGGTGCACGACACATAGAGAGAGAAGCACAAGACACGTGCATTTAGAAATTGTAGCAGATCATTACAAGCAGAGAATAAAGGTGTTTTGCTCAACTCTAGGACAACATGATGCAATATATAGCACTGTCCTATACAATAAAAACACAGAACACTCAACAAAGTATAGCCAAGGTTGTCTATACGTATGCTTAACTTGGGCAGGAGCTGAGTACCGGAGCTGAGTACCGGAGCTGAGTACCGGCACCTTACATTTTTCTACTGGCTGTTCTTCTTCTAGAATATTAGCTGAGAAGTATTGTGGAGCTCCTGCACCTAAATAAAAACAGTAGCAGCATGTAAAATGAGTACCGGCACCTACTGTATTTCAGTCCAAGTCAAGCACTGCTGCCAATAGAGTAAAACACAATGTGGAAATACTACATACTACAGTAAAAAAATAACCCTTTTTAATACAATTGTACAGAAAAAAAACGTAACAATTGAACTGATGTAGCTAACATGTGCAAGAACACTTTGAAGAAATGAAGTGATTGATTCCCACTCAGTTGTGTATTTCATTTCCACTGGTATAAAAACCTAATCAATTCTCTTTCTCCTCAGGTGAAAAAAAGCTCACTTTTGTGTGATTGCACCAGGCAATATAAAAACTGTTCTATATTTTTGCGACAAAAGTACAGACTACTAGTTGACGATGATATACAAAGACATGGAACTTCCAGAGCCTGATAGTTTCTGCATCAGATGAGGCTGCATGTCAATCATCTAAAGTGGCTTCCTCTCCATCGTTACAGATCTAGTAATATTTAGTTAATTAACACAGGCTAGTTGAAAGCGATATGGAGAACGCCTACATGGAATTAGTTTTCACCGGTCCAGTTTTCTAAAGTCAGCAATGACATGGAAAAGAGACAAGGAAAGGAAGCCACTTTACACTACTTACATGAACCCTAAGATGCATGAAATGACTCAAGACAAGATCCCTGGAAAAGTCTTGGAAGTCATATAATGAATGAATGGCTATGAGACTGAAATCAACAAGAGTGATATCTGATCCAAGAGATAGTGACCCGGGATCATGTCAGTGATGGTGACCCTCATCCAATTCGTTCAGAGTTGAGCTGCCTCTTCTGCTGCCATCATTCAATGAAATGTTTCTGACAACAGAAGTTAGTTGTTGCAACATGGGTGATCATGTCCGTTTTCTGACCAATGCCACAAGTGGAATTATTTTCGGTAAGTCACACAGCATTGACGAGTCTGGGAGGCGTTTCCCAAAATCTTTGTAGCTAACAAGGTACTTTATTTCTCTCCACAACTATAGACCCAGACCACTTGTAGAACAGAAAAGTGCTTAATTCAAATAATTTAGCTAATTTAGACAGGCAGACTAATTCTGATCTTTTTTTCACCAATCAGATCAGCTCTGAAAAGGATGTCAAAAGACCAATTAGTGTTCAAAAATATCAGAATTAGGCTGCCTGTCTAAACGCAGCTATAGATTTTTAAACATATTTTTATGAAACTGTAGCTACTGTGATTTGTTAAGAGAAATTCAGAGCCACCCCACTGGGTACAGACGTCAGTTCAACGTCTAGTTTTGATTTACATTTGGTTGAGTTGTTAACTAACGTGAATTCAACGTGAAATCAACAACAAATGTCACCATGTCATTGGATTTAGCTTAAAGGTTGGGTGACAAAAATATGAAATGCCCTTATGTTGATGACTTTTTTCAAATACAATCAGTTTTCCACATTGATTCAACATAATCGCATAGATTTTGGGGGGTTAAAATGATGTGGAAACAACGTTGATTCAACCAGTTTGTGCCCAGTGGGACTTAAGCCAAGAAGCTTTCATGAAACTCACCCATGACCTGATCAGTTCTCCTTTAGCCCTTCCCTTTAAATGAAACAGATCTGACCAATTAACTTGACTTGAGTCCTGTTTCATCTTGACTGTTGGGCAGTGACAAGGGAGCACCATAAGTGTAAGTATCCAGCACTTTTCTCTCACAGTCTGTAAAAACCCCCAGAAAACCCCACAACCACACATGGTTGCTCTCAGAAGTCAGAGTCAGCATCCATAAGCTCCGCCTCCATCAGGTTGGTTCTAGAGTGGATCTGCCCCCACTCAGCCCTCCTTTGACCCCCCTGCGACCTCCCCACGTGGTCTGTCCTCCCAGACAGCCCTGCCATAGGCGCCACCTCCCCGGAGTAGTGGATCGCTCCATTGGGCTGCCAGAAGGAGAGGGGTGGTGGTTGGGGGCGGCAGCGAGGCCCCAGGCCGAGGTCCTCTGGCAGGTCGCTGAGGGAGAGGGGGTTGAGGTCAGGGTACCTGCTCCTCTGGCTAGAGGAGGCCCCCAGGGCTCCTCCGTACCTCTCCTGGTAGGGCAGGGGATGAGAGGGCCTAAACTCAGGGTAAGAGCCTGGAAGGACGTCCTCAGCCTCCTGGTGCTGCCTCAGATTGGCCACCAGGCTCCTGTGGCCGGGCAGCTTGGGTAGCCGGGGCACCGAGCTGGTGCCAAACTCTCGCTGACGGTAGCCCTGGTGTTCGGCCAGCTCCTCCAGAGGACGCGCCTCCTTCTTCCTCTTCTTCCTCTTCTTCTTCCTCTTCATCATCTCAGGGGAGATCTCCGCCTCCACCATCCACAGCTTGTTCCTCTCCTCTGGCGGTGGAACTGGGTGAAAGAGCAGGGGTAGATTCAGACTCATAGTGGTAACATGGTAGCAGGATTAAATCAGACTGGTGGCTGAACTGACAATTCTGCAGCCTGGTTATATAATACTGAATACTGCCATTGTGAGCGCAGCATTCGGTCTGGCTTAACCAGGCTAGTAACATAGGCCCTGTTTGAATCTGTACATGACTGGATAAGCGAAAGTAAAGGCCTTATCCCATTGCTTTAACCAATCCAACTGTCTACGATCTGTTATCGTTTCAAGAAAGAATGCAATGAACTCAAGGAAGAGTGCAGATGTCAGACAATGTCTCTAAGCAGGTGGCAGCTCTCACCAGGTGTCCCTGTAGGGGTGACAGAGATGTCCTGCGGTAGAATGGCGCCCCTCCTGGCCACCATCTTGGTCACATGCTGGGCCCAGGCTGAAGACATCTCGTTGGATGGCTCCCCGTTCAGGTCAAAGTTGATGCCAGCTACCAATGAGAAAGAAGACAAGACAGCTCAACCATTACTATCCATTATATAGTAGAAGATCTCAACCATTACTATCCATTATACAGTAGAAGATCTCAACCATTACTATCCATTATACAGTAGAAGATCTCAACCATTACTATCCATTATACAGTAGAGCTCAACCATTACTATCCATTATATAGTAGAAGATCTCAACCATTACTATCCATTATACAGTAGAAGATCTCAACCATTACTATCCATTATACAGTAGAGCTCAACCATTACTATCCATTATATAGTAGAAGAGCTCAACCATTACTATCCATTATACAGTAGAAGAGCTCAACCATTACTATCCATTATACAGTAGAAGATCTCAACCATTACTATCCATTATACAGTAGAGCTCAACCATTACTATCCATTATATAGTAGAAGAGCTCAACCATTACTATCCATTATATAGTAGAAGAGCTCAACCATTACTATCCATTATACAGTAGAGCTCAACCATTACTATCCATTATACAGTAGAGCTCAACCATTACTATCCATTATACAGTAGAGCTCAACCATTACTATCCATTATACAGTAGAGCTCAACCATTACTATCCATTATACAGTAGAGCTCAACCATTACTATCCATTATACAGTAGAATAGCTCAACCATTACTATCCATTATACAGTAGAAGAGCTCAACCATTACTATCCATTATATAGTAGAAGAGCTCAACCATTACTATCCATTATACAGTAGAAGAGCTCAACCATTACTATCCATTATACAGTAGAGCTCAACCATTACTATCCATTATACAGTAGAGCTCAACCATTACTATCCATTATATAGTAGAAGAGCTCAACCATTACTATCCATTATATAGTAGAAGAGCTCAACCATTACTATCCATTATATAGTAGAAGAGCTCAACCATTACTATGCATTCAGCAAAAACCCCAAAGAGGTTATTTATATCGTAGAAGGCTCCCCCTGGAGTCCCCTGCAGTGTTCCAATAACTAACAGTTCATACAGTCCCTCCAACATAAGCAAGCATGCTGCCACAGCCGCCTCAGTGCTTACATTATCTGATGACTCAGTCATTCACTGCTAGTGTCAGACAGACTTCTCAATGACATTCACTACTAGTGTCAGACAGATTTCTCAATGACATTCACTACGAGTGTCAGACAGACTTCTCAATGACATTCACTGCTAGTGTCAGACATACTTCTCAATGAGATTCACTACTAGTGTCAGACAGACTTCTCAATGACATTCACTGCTAGTGTCAGACAGACTTCTCAATGACATTCACTACTAGTGTCAGACAGACTTCTCAATGACATTCACTGCTAGTGTCAGACAGACTTGTCAATGACATTCACTGCTAGTGTCAGACAGACTTCTCAATGACATTCACTACTAGTGTCAGACAGACTTCTCAATGACATTCACTACTAGTGTCAGACAGACTTCTCAATGACATTCACTACTAGTGTCAGACAGACTTCTCAATGACATTCACTACTAGTGTCAGACAGACTTGTCAATGACATTCACTCTTAGTTGTAACATTGAAGCGTAGTGGAATCTCCATTAATATCAGCCAGGAGTTCCTCAATGATAAAAAAAATATGGCATTTCATCTGCATAAAGAGGCATCCAATTCAGCCTTTTGGACAGCTCCTTCTACGGGTCTTTGTGGACTTACCTACTGGCCCGTCATGAGAGACAGTCTGCATGCTGAAGGACAGCTCCTTCTACGGGTCTTTGTGGACTTACCTACTGGCCCGTCATGAGAGACAGTCTGCATGCTGAAGGACAGCTCCTTCTACGGGTCTTTGTGGACTTACCTACTGGCCCGTCATGAGAGACAGTCTGCATGCTGAAGGACAGCTCCTTCTACGGGTCTTTGGGGACTTACCTACTGGCCCGTCATGAGAGACAATCTGCATGCTGAAGGACAGCTCCTTCTACAGGTCTTTATGGACTTACCTACTGGCCCGTCATGAGAGACAGTCTGCATGCTGAAGGACAGCTCCTTCTACGGGTCTTTATGGACTTACCTACTGGCCCGTCATGAGAGACAGTCTGCATGCTGAAGGACAGCTCCTTCTACGGGTCTTTATGGACTTACCTACTGGCCCGTCATGGGAGACAGTCTGCATGCTGAAGGACAGCTCCTTCTACGGGTCTTTATGGACTTACCTACTGGCCCGTCATGAGAGACAGTCTGCATGCTGAAGGACAGCTCCTTCTACGGGTCTTTGTGGACTTACCTACTGGCCCGTCATGAGAGACAGTCTGCATGCTGAAGGACAGCTCCTTCTACGGGTCTTTGTGGACTTACCTACTGGCCCGTCATGAGAGACAGTGTGCATGCTGAAGGACAGCTCCTTCTACGGGTCTTTGGGGACTTACCTACTGGACCGTCCTGAGAGACAGTCTGCATGCTGAAGGACAGCTCCTTCTACGGGTCTTTGTGGACTTACCTACTGGCCCGTCATGAGAGACAGTGTGCATGCTGAAGGACAGCTCATTCTACGGGTCTTTGGGGACTTACCTACTGGCCCGTCATGAGAGACAGTCGGCATGCTGAAGGACAGCTCCTTCTACGGGTCTTTGTGGACTTACCTACTGGCCCGTCATGAGAGACAGTGTGCATGCTGAAGGACAGCTCATTCTACGGGTCTTTGGGGACTTACCTACTGGCCCGTCATGAGAGACAGTCTGCATGCTGAAGGACAGCTCCTTCTACGGGTCTTTGTGGACTTACCTACTGGCCCGTCATGAGAGACAGTGTGCATGCTGAAGGACTGCTCCTTCTCCGGGTCTTTGGGGACTTACCTACTTGCCCGTCATGAGAGACAGTCTGCATGCTGAAGGACAGCTCCTTCTACGGGTCTTTGGGGACTTGCCTACTGGCCCGTCATGAGAGACAGTGTGCATGCTGAAGGACAGCTCCTTCTCCGGGTCTTTGGGGACTTACCTACTGGCCCGTCATGAGAGACAGTGTGCATGCTGAAGGACAGCTCCTTCTCCGGGTCTTTGTGGAGCTCCTTGCGCTTAGAGAAGGCCTTGGCTATCATCTTGCTCTTCTTTATCCTCTTGGGCTCATCGTCGCTACGGCCGATAACCCTATGACAGGAACAACAGGTAGATAAATCACAAGGTGACAGACAATGTTGACGTATCCCTTGACGTGCCAATCGTGGTAAATTGTGCAGACATTAAAGCTGAAATCCGTACTTGGTGAAACTACCACGTCCGTTTGAGATACTACAACAAACAAGTAGTTGCATCAAACAACAAACACTGTATTTTTCCACTCAGACATCATTGCTGGTTAGATAGAACAGCATAGTATGTACTGAAGAAAACAAAATGTCTGATGCTGGTTCTCCTCTCCTCCGTTTCATCAACAAAACAAAAATAATAACAAATGTGCTGGGGGGGCGAACAGTGGCGCTGTTTCACCTGATGCAGATTTAAGCTTTAATACACAGATGATGCTGTGTGAATATGCCTCAGAGAGATAATACAATGTGTAACTCCATACTTGGAATATTGTTGGTAAAGTTCATGTACTATTTTCTTGTAGCCTATTTTCTCACCTTTTATCTACAAGAAAAGCCTTTTTGCTACAAAGGGACTGCCGCCCAGTCTAGTTTTCTGTGTGTGTTCTAAAGGAAATGGCTGCTTACTTGCACCAGGTGCGTTTCCAGATGAGGATAGTGGCCTTGGTCCACACCCAGGTGCTCATGGCGATGCCCGTGCCGAACATAGAGAACAGATTAATCTTTTCCACCAGTAGACTGGGACGGTTCTTGATAGTACATTCTGGGATCGGCTTGTTGGTCTGATGAGCGATCGTCACATTGGCCTCGCACCTGTTCAAAGCCAGCGCAGCGTTCATCAATCAATCCTCAGAGATCTTTTTTACCAGGCAGTTGCTTTTGCTGTGGTAAAATACTCTACATACACACACCCACTGTAAAGCCATATAAATGAGGCATATTCACATACTGAACTGTTGACATTAACCAGTTGTTTACTTGTTCAGACAGGAAAGAGAAATGTACATTTCTGAGGTGAAATTCATACCAGTCCACTCAAAGTCAACAGAGTGGAGAAATAAGGCTGCATTCACAGCACAACAAACCGGTAGGGCTGTGGTTACCACCAGTCTCAACAGCATCATCTGCTGGGAATCTCCCACTACACCATACAACTGAGGGAATGTTCCAATACTCTTAAATCTCCCACTATCCCATACAACTGAGGGCATGTTCCAATACTCTTAAATCTCCCACTATCCCATACAACTGAGGGCATGTTCCAATACTCTTAAATCTCCCACTACACCATACAACTGAGGGCATGTTCCAATACTCTTAAATCTCCCACTACACCATACAACTGAGGGCTTTTTGTAATACTCTTAAATCTCCCACTATCCCATACAACTGAGGGCATGTTCCAATACTCTTAAATCTCCCACTACACCATACAACTGAGGGCATGTTCCAATACTCTTAAATCTCCCACTACACCTTACAACTGAGGGCATGTTCCAATACTCTTAAATCTCCCACTATCCCATACAACTGAGGGCATGTTCCAATACTCTTAAATCTCCCACTACACCTTACAACTGAGGGCTTGTTCTAATACTCTTAAATCTCCCACTACATCATACAACTGGGGCCATGTTCCAATACTCTTAAATGTATATTTCCTTCCTCCCTTCCTTGAAGTAATCCCTCGTCTGTCATATTGGATTGATTTAGGGAAACTTTCCATTGCAAAGCTTTTACCAATTATGTCATGTCAAATATTGGTGATTATTCCCATGTTCTGAGAAAATATATATTGTTTTAGTATTCCAAAAGGGCCCAGAAGTCCTTGGGTCCTCAACACCTGTTTTGAAGTTGCAGTGTTGAATATAGTTTGGGGTTACTGTAGGCTACATGAGGAGAAAAGGAACTCACAACACATATTCTCTGAAGCTCTTCTCCCACTCAGCCTGGTTGAAGAAGTCATAGAAGTGGCAGCCAAACGTGATTAATACAAAGCCAAACGCCAGGAACCCAAATATACCTGATGAAGAGGAATTACACAAATTATTAGAGATATTTGAAATTCCAGAAACCTCAGGTG
Source organism: Oncorhynchus kisutch (assembly GCF_002021735.2). NCBI lineage: Eukaryota > Metazoa > Chordata > Actinopteri > Salmoniformes > Salmonidae > Oncorhynchus > Oncorhynchus kisutch. The sequence continues at coordinate 27,537 of NW_022263417.1, read as the reverse complement.
TCAGGACACAATATACTTTATATGAAGATAAAACCAAAGTGTTATATAACATATATCGTGCAACAGAATCTACAGTCAATCTATGATGAGGCAATTTAAGTGGCTTTATCAAAGGTTTATTCTAGCATGCTATTGTAGCATTTCCAGGGGGGGGGGCAGTGCTAGGTCTAACTAGGATCGCCTGACCCAAAGGCAGTGGATCTAACCACTGCTCCAAGAAAGCTAGCTCCCTTGTGGAAGCGGTTATCTGTCTTTTCAACACTAGCTAGGTTTGTTACACTGTTATGCCAGTGGTTTGACTCTGGATATCTGGTGATTTACAGCGAAGGGGTCATACCAAGTCTTAGCATTGTTTCGTTGATTTTGCTCGCTGCCTTCTCACTCAGAAGACCCGGGTGGTTACTCTTGATGGAGAACAACGTCATGACTCCTGCAGAAACAAACAGAGGAAATCACTTTGGGAACATCTATTTATTTGGTAGCGTTTAAATTCTGAAATATGAAAATGTCTCGTTTTTTGGGTTTGAGAGAACTCACCTCGTATGAGGAAATAGCCACCAATGACAAGCACAACTCCAATGGGAGCCAACACAAAGCCAGCACGGTAGTGGTAGTTCTTATAGCCCACGAAACAGATCCCACTGACAGAGTCTCCGTCCACCTGTGTCAAACAACAGAACAGAAACACATACATGTGTTTGAATGGCATAACGGCATAAAAGATCAATCATTTGGAAAACAAGAAATTCTGAGTCATTGTCTTTCCATCATGAAAAGGGAATAAAGTTGTCTCTAAACTGTAGACACGGTTTGGGATTACCCTATTGCAAAGTAACACTCAACTTAAAGCCTGCTGGTATAAAGCATTAAGATTCAGTTACAATGCATTGTGAGACTTGTCATAAGCATGTATAATGTGTTATTATCATAAGTATTATAAATCGCAAATCACAGTAATTACTATTTACAATGGCTAAAAGAAATGGTAGGTGTTCCATACCTCAGCGGTGGCTAGAATAGCCACAGTGAGGATGAAGGGGACGGACCATGTGACCATGTGGAAGTATGAGGTCTTGCCCGACAAGGGCTGGTGGGTGGTGCCCAGGGCCTTGAAGGACGTGTGCCAGGCGTAGGTCAGCATGACAAACCAGATCACCCCAGACATCAGGGAGTAGTAGACGAGGCTGAAGATGATGACACACGACAGAGTCTCGGTGGACCTGGATGGAGAGAGGGAGAGAGAGAGCGAAGGAAGTTAATGACTCAATCATTTTTAAGAGTACACTGCCATTGCATTGGCTATATGTGTGTTATTAATTATCTGAAAATGTCAATCAATCAGCCAACCAATCAACCAATCAAGTTTGAGAAACAAAGCGAACTTGTGAAAACGAACCTCCTGACTCCTGTACTAGCTAAATACAAGACCTACGAACCTCACTGGAAGATTCAAGAAATACTCCTTCAAATTGTATTTTCACATCTTATCTCATAATACTCCCACTTTCTTTCAACCCCTTCAATGTGTGTGTGTGTGTGAACAGTTTATGTGTGTGTCTCAGGGGGTTGGGTCGTAGGCAAAAACCACAATTGATTGACAATAAAATGTTAAGTGTTCTCCTTCTTCACTTACGAGGGCTCCCCTAAACGCATGGTGTTGTCACTCTTACATACGATCTCTTTGCGAGCTCCATCCATGAACTGAGCCAGCCAGCCGATACTGCCCATGAAGAAACAGGTATTGATGTAGAAGAGGATGACGGCGGGGTAACGGTTTGAATTCTTCCAGTCCGCCAGAAAGGTGGCCTGTGAAAGGAGAGGGAAAGAGAGAGGGAGAGAGAGGGGGAAAGAGAGAGGGAAAGAGAGAGGGAGAGAGAGAGGGAAAGAGAGAGGGAGAGAGAGAGGGAAAGAGAGAGGGAGAGAGAGAGGGAAAGAGAGAGGGAAAGAGAGAGGGAAAGAGAGAGGGAGAGAAGAGATGAATATAAATGGAAAACACTTTTTTTCTGTCCTTAGAAAGGCCAACTCACCGAAACACATAGTTCTCCGCAAATTGCTAACAATATCAGATAATAAAAAGCATTGTTTTGACAACTTCTGTGAAAAGCAGTATGAACCCATTATCTGAACAAGAATGGTATGTGTGTTACAATACCAGTATCTTCATTCCATTTGTAATCTCAAATATAAAAGTTAAAAGTCAAGTCAAAAAAAGTTGTTGCTAACAGCTGCAAGTTACACTTGGAATTATGGGTAATGTTGTCCACAACACTGCTGTGTGAAGCTCACCAGAGTGAAAAAGGTGCAGAGCAGGGTGACGGTGCCGAACACAGCGATGTAGGCGTGCATGTCCGAGTGCTCCTCGTCGGTGAACAGGGGGTTGTTACACTGAATGCCGCAGCCCTCCACATCTTTGTACCAGCTGGCCTGAACATCTGTCTTCACCAGGGGGGCTTCGCAGTGTCCCGATGTGTTGAACTTCAGCTTCTGCACCTCGTTCTGTCTCACCGTGGACGGAAGGCACATTGAGCTCATATTGGCACTCTGTTTGGTCGATTTTTCATATGAGGCGTGCGCCTCAATATTATATAGTATTTTATAAACTGGGTGGTTCGAGCTCTGAATGCTGATTGGCTGACAGCTGTTGTATATCAGACCGTATACCACGGGTACGTCAAAACATTTATTTGAACTGCTCTAATTATGTTGGGTAATCAGTTTATAATAACAATAAGGCACCTCAGGGGTAACAAAATGTGGAAAACGTCAAGAGGTCAGAATACTTTCTGAATGCACTGTATATAATATATTATAGTATTATAGAGTATAATATCGACAGCCATTTTAGACTGAAAAACAATGACACTAGCCTGTTGACTAGATGGGTGGCTCCATGGAGGGGCCACCCACTGGGCACAGACTACAATTCAACGTCTACTCCACGTTGGTTCAATGTAATTTCATTGAAATGAACAACGTTGATTCGACCAGTGTGTGCCCAGTGGGTTGACAGTGCTGAAGCCCCCTCAATAATTGGCCTAGCACCCCATCTGCACACATGCATAGTGAGAGCATCTACCATACCGTGCAGCCCATGGGGTACTTGTCCGTCTCCTCACACTTGAGGAAGTTGGGCCAGCCCCTCTCCTGGTCCACGATGCTGCAGGGGCGACGCGTAGCCTGGCACAGGTGCTGGCTGGGAAGCTCCACCTGCCCGTTGTCACACTTGGGCATGTAGACGGCACACAGCAGGGGCTGGATGACCGCCCAGCAGCGAGGGGCGTTCCTCAGACCTGAATGGGTGAGAAGGGAGGTGAGGGACAATAATGTAGCTTGGGTTGACTTCAGTAGACACCAAATGAATGAGAATGCTCCTAAACTGAGAGAAATTGGCAGGTAGGTACCACAAGAAACGCTCATTTGAGTTTTTCTGCAGTGAAACATTTTGCTACGGTGTGCCCTAATGAACACAAACCTGGTGCTCCAGCCTGTTTGTGCCTTATCAAACTCCTCTCTGGGTTTGTTCATTCATTGTCATGCCAACTATCTAAGTACGGTATGACATGACAACTATAATAGTGTTGGCTACAGCATATACAGAATGAGACCAGTCTGGATATAAATAATACATATTCATCACTTCAGTGTGGTGAGGATGATGATGGTGGTCACTGGGGTCAGGAGATAAATAGGACCTGGATGTTAATGATGGTGGTCACTGGGGTCAGGAGATAAATAGGATCTGGATGTTGATGATGGTCGTCACTAGGGTCAGGAGATAAATAGGACCTGGATGTTGAAGATGGTGGTCACTAGGGTCAGGAGATAAATAGGATCTGGATGTTGATGATGGTGGTCACTAGGGTCAGGAGATAAATAGGACCTGGATGTCGATGATGGTGGTGACTAGGGTCAGGAGATAAATAGGATCTGGATGTTGATGATGGTGGTCACTAGGGTCAATAGATAAATAGGACCTGGATGTTGATGATGGTGGTCACTAGGGTCAGGAGATAAATAGGTCCAGGATGTTGATGATGGTGGTCACTAGGGTCAGGAGATAAATAGGACCTGGATGTTGATGATGGTGGTCACTAGGGTCAGGAGATAAATAGGACCTGGATGTTGATGATGGTGGTCACTAGGGTCAGGAGATAAATAGGACCTGGATGTTGATGATGGTGGTCACTAGGGTCAGGAGATAAATAGGACCTGGATGTTGAAGATGGTGGTCACTAGGGTCAGGAGATAAATAGGATCTGGATGTTGATGATGGTGGTCACTAGGGTCAGGAGATAAATAGGACCTGGATGTTGATGATGGTGGTGACTAGGGTCAGGAGATAAATAGGATCTGGATGTTGATGATGGTGGTCACTAGGGTCAGGAGATAAATAGGTCCAGGATGTTGATGATGGTGGTCACTAGGGTCAGGAGATAAATAGGACCTGGATGTTGATGATGGTGGTCACTAGGGTCAGGAGATAAATAGGACCTGGATGTTGAAGATGGTGGTCACTAGGGTCAGGAGATAAATAGGATCTGGATGTTGATGATGGTGGTCACTAGGGTCAGGGGATAAATAGGACCTGGATGTTGATGATGGTGGTCACTAGGGTCAGGAGACAAATAGGTCCAGGATGTTGATGATGGTGGTCACTGGGGTCAGGCGATAAATAGGACCTGGATGTTGATGATGGTGGTCACTAGGGTCAGGAGATAAATAGGACCTGGATGTTGATGATGGTGGTCACTAGGGTCAGGAGATAAATAGGATCTGGATGTTGATGATGGTGGTCACTGGGGTCAGGAGATAAATAGGACCTGGATGTTGATGATGGTGGTCACTAGGGTCAGGAGATAAATAGGACCTGGATGTTGATGATGGTGGTCACTGGGGTCAGGAGATAAATAGGACCTGGATGTTGATGATGGTGGTCACTGGGGTCAGGAGATAAATAGGACCTGGATGTTGATGATGGTGGTCACTGGGGTCAGGAGATAAATAGGATCTGGATGTTGATGATGGTGGTCACTGGGGTCAGGAGATAAATAGGACCTGGATGTTGATGATGGTGGTCACTAGGGTCAGGAGATAAATAGGACCTGGATGTTGAAGATGGTGGTCACTAGGGTCAGGAGATAAATAGGACCTGGATGTTGACCCTGACTGGGATTGGTAGCTGGGGCCAGTGTCTATCAACTCAACACCTCAGCTGTTATGCCAATTGCTCCAAACCTCTTGATGAGGCAGCTAGCATTACAATATCATGCACTTGGAAGGTCACTAGTTGTGTGGTCTGTTGTTTTTCCCATGGTGGGGGTGGGGACGGGAACCACTCTACAGATCAGCTGAGGATTAGTGGAAGGAAATGCAGGTTGATGGATCACTAATGAGTGTTTATTAATGTGCAGGAATATCTAACACGTCAGAGAGAATCTTTTCTTTTCTTTATTTGCTCTTAACCCCCATTTCCTGCAAAAGTCCTATTCCCATGTATTTGGTCATTACAAAAACTATCCATTTGGAGGGGCCCTCAATATTTCATTGCCTAGTTAACAGGCTACACTATAACAATTAACCTACTGACCTCGCATGTGACTATAACCAAATCTACCTTAATGTTTAATAGCACGGTGTAATACATCTTATTACATGAAATATTATATAGTGCTACTGTTTTGACTTATAATAGAACATTCTGTTTATGTCAAATGGCAAGGTTAAGACTAAATAATCACAAGCGAAAGTTCAATGAATAATCACTAGTGAAAGTTCAACGTATAAAATACATAGATTTTATTTTACGTTTCCTTTTGCAAATGACGATATGAGCATCTAGATTGCATCTGATGCTAATAGAGGGAGTGGGGTCTGCACTTAATAACGCAACACAAATGTATAATACGTTTGTCAATTTATTTAATTTAAATTACAGTAAATGAACAACATGAACCCTTTGTACCTATGCTTATTAACCAAATACAGGCTTACCAGACCACATGGCCAACTTCTCAAATGCTTCGTCTTGGGTACTTGAGTCTTCAGCCAAGGCAAGAGACGTGTGCGTGTACGGTAGTGGGGACCCAAGACATGTATTATATTTAAGCACTTCACATGTTGTAGTTTTCTTGCAGAAATCATTGAAAATGGTTTCGTTTCTTTGTACCGTTACCGCATGAGTAACCAGAAAGGAGGCAGCCCAAACGCAAAGCATCCCCAACCCACCAACAATGGAACTCCATCCACGGGAAGACATCTTGGAGATTCAACGGTGCAACTTTGTTTCCAGGAAGAAAAAAAGTATACTTTGTATTCCAGTAATCTAAAAAGTAACCGTTAATAAAAATAGCACAAAGTGCTCTTGTTCATTTGATGCCGAATGTAACATTATGATACAATGAAACGAAACGTTTTCCCAGTTTTCACGCAGTCCCGAACTTTTTCATTTAGCATTTTGTCATATAATCCTTGATTTGTCACTGGAATTCCCTACACACAATCCGATCGCCACCAAAAAACGAAAAGATGCATGCATGATATTCAATTAAAATCAAGTGGAACTATTCCTTCCGCTGTTTTTGTTGGATATTAAAAAGAAATCAAAGTAACAGATTCACCCTCCCCCACAACTTGCCGTGAAAAGTCTGGAACTGTAACATGATCTCTAGTCTACGCGCTCCAACCCCCTCGCGCTCCCACTTTCCCCTCTTTTGCGGAAAAAAAATTATTTTCATTTCATCTATGTGGACCTATCCCAAAAAGGGCCGTTTTGGGGGATTTCTATAGAATTCTGCGTTGTGTCTGATGGAGTTCGGTCTTTGTTTCTCTCGCTTGCAGTCGTGTCTGCTATTTTGTTCTGCCTCTGGTATGCACATGGTGGGGGAGAGCCAAAGTAACAAAACCCTCTCATCCCATCCCCCTCTCCATGGGTAAAACTATGCCTTATAGGAATACCAAAACAATCTCTCTCCTGCAGTAAGAAAGCCATCTGTGTACCTTTATATCGTATGCTTATTTGTTTAACCGTCCGTTCATTTAGAGCCTTTATTTCTGACACAACACATTCGTCAAATCAATCACAATCAAATGTTATTGTCACCTGCTTCGTAAACAACAGGTGTAGACAGTGAAACGCTTACTTATGGGCCCTTACCAACACTGCAGAATACAATAAATAAATAAAACTAATAATAATAATAATATTTAAAAAAAATAGTAACACAAGGAATACATACATAATGAGAAATGATAGCTTGGCTATATAACTGGAGTACCTGGAAGACACTCACTTTGTTCATTTCCAAAAACAAGTCTTTGAAAGATCTCCAAAGACCCATATTTTCCTCCACGACTTACATCTGACCGTACCTCCTACATTTGCACTTGTTGCATTAAGAATGAATAGATTTGCAATCACAGACTGATCAGTTATGCTGGTGTGAACAAGCATTTCAGTAGTCTCTTCGATAGTACTTCAAATCTGTGATTAAACTAAAGCCTCACTTTGCCATACAATTGAAATCTTAGTGATTATGCGAGCACAGTAGGCTATATTTCGTTGTCAGCCCACTCCAAAGACTGTTCATTCACCACCACAAAAATGGTAACTGCAAGTTTATCCGCCAGTGGCATGCCAGTAGCCACTCAGGGAAAGTTTGTTGTCGTGGACATAAACAAGTCAATTATCCACTCCTTAGGCTACTTTGATTCTAAAAGATCAGACAAGATTGTCATTTTCTCTGCTTAAATTGCAGTTTCTAAACGAGTGTGCAGCCTACTGTATGGGTGTTGGTTGGGGGATGGGATGGCCTGGTGGAATTATAAAAAATGAATAACTTCATGGCATTTTGGATGTGTAAAAAAAGTTTGTCTTGTTTATTTCCTCCCAGTCCATATTAAATCAGTTTCCTAGGAGACCCTCATAATGGAAATGTGGATTCTGTCTCCCAGTTAAGGTAGCACTGCTCTTCACCCGAATGAGACCTCAAACTGACCAAGAAAACTTTCAGAGGTTGATTATAAGTTAACTGTAAATGAAGCCATAAGTGACTGACATTGGTCAGATTTAAGATTCTGTCTATATCAACCAATGGGACAGCCACACTGTAGATTTAATGAATGTTTCATCATTCACATAGACAGAACACCATACAGTCTCAAACAATCCTCTTCGTGCTTGTGATGTGATCAAAGCCTCTCTCTAACCTGACCGTTATAGGGCAGTGCATTAGATGTAATGCTCCAACAGCCTACCTCCTGCTGGTTGAAATGACAATGGGTGTTTTGTTTTTGGCCTGTGCTGTATGAATGAGGGGAGCCCCATGTTTCCCCATCGTTCTCTCTGAGTGAAGCATTGGGCCTCCTTAAAACCCATAGCAACATGGCTGTCTGAGAATGAGTCAGGGAGAGACCAGGACCACACACAGAGCACGTGGGCCCCTCACTGGAGCACCCGGCCAAATCTCTCTTGCTTTCTCTGCGCGCGCAGGCACGCACGCACGCACGCACACACCAGAAGAGAGAGACAGACTCATCTACAAGTCAGTTATTACACCAGAGAGAAAAGTGCCAATGTGACTTCTCATTTCATATTGGTCTGTGTAACATGATGTCCCCTGGAATACATATTAGTAGTAGAGACTGTGCCTAAGTCCTGTGTGTTAATGAACCTGCGACTTCCTACAGAACACACTGTCGCTGATGTCTCAATGCCTGCCTCTGAATAACTTCCCCCATCACACTGACATTATGAACACCTGGCCTGTAGGCCTATAATGTTATAGTTCATGCAATTAGTTAAAACAACTGCAGGGCCATGTGCACAAAGTAGAAAGGTGTATGGAGAAGAAGGGCTTCACATGCAGAGTGTGTCTGCTCCCAAGCCCAGGCACATCAGATTTCAGGCCAGGAATGCATCTAAGCTCAGGTTTTCATTTGCCAAACGGGGTGGAGAGGAACCATTTTAATGTTTGACGTCTGACTGTTCACAGCTATATTAGACTTTCAGCCCCAACTAGCCTGGAATGAACTTCAGTGTTTGCAACCAAATCATGGAACATTTTTAAATAAAAATACACTCAAACTCACTTATAATTTCCCCTGCATTTCTATTTCAACATGTTGTATTGTGGGCAGTACAAGACCATACTACACTTGTGTTAAGTATTGCAACACTGGCTGGTACAATCTGTGAAACTGCAGTTTAGACAATAAAACAACATACATGTGTTAAACTGATTGACTATAGAACACACATGTAGTCTGTGTGGATAGCGTACACAGACATGCTTTCACATGATACTACAGCAGTAACAGAACATACAGTTGTGTAACCTGTTGTCACAGTGGTCCTACTGGAGCTTATAGACACATTGAGGTTGGAGGTCAGTAGCCATTTATGCCTATATCCATGTGTCATTTTCTCTCACGCTACCTCAACCCCTATGTCCTCATCGCCCACCCACTGACAGGTCACAACAAGCCATCTGGGAGTACAATACAGGGAAAGAATGTCATGAGACTCTTAAATATACAGTAACACTTCATTTTAGACCACCGTTTCCACTGGTATTTACCTGGCGTTTATTAGGACAATTAGAAATGGTGTCATTGGGTAGTTTCTGGCACTAATTACATGAATTCAACACAATTGGTAACCAACTAGCTGATACATGGATTGGAGTGCTTGTTGTGATGATTCCCAAAGAAACAAATAAAGAATTCACAAGATATTGTCTTTACATAAGAGAGTAATTACCATTTTACCACGTAGAGTCAAAGTAAATACTCTCTGTACCTAAGGGGAATTGTGGAACTAATTTTGACATGTAAAAGTGTTTTTTAATGTTAATTCTTAGGATTTTACATGGGTCAGTTACTAGAATGAATTCCACACCCACCTGTACCGTTTAAATACAGAGCTAATCAGTAGTCTTGACCAGTAACAGTATGTTGACCCACATTGAGAAAAAAACTGCTATTCCCAGTGGACCTAACTGGGTCATGTTCATTAGGAACAAAACGGACTAAAACAGGACTTGTCCCATAAGAAGCGCTCAATTTCATTTTCCGTCGCGTGCTCTAAGGAACACAACCCCTGTGAGGGGAAATGCCAACAGGTTTAGCTGACGGCCCAACATGGTTATGTTATGGAGAGTCACAGCATTAGTGTAAACTCCAGCGTTGCAGCGCTTGCCAATCTAAACACCAGTGCTTGTGTAAAAGGCGTTACGGAAAATAAGACTGTTTATTATAAAATCAGGCCTTTCTGTTGCGCTTTCAAATGGGGAAAGCCCCTAGTAGCTCAGTGAGTAATAAACTACAATTACATTATTGGTCTGTATGGATACCCACAATGCTTCATATACAAAAGATATGCTTTATTGAAAGGAATGTATTTACAGTCAATTTAGCTTGAAATATACACTTAGTGGCCAGATTATTAGGTTAACCACCCCGTTCACGAAAATGGGTCGCTCCTACAGACAGTGAGTCACCTGTCAATGGCTTGCTCTATAAAGCATGCAGATAGGCATTCAGTTATTGTTGATTGAATGTTAGAATGGGCAAAACGAGTCACCTAAGTGACTTTGAGCGTGGTATGATCGTCGATGCCAGGTGTGCCGGTTCCAGGATCTCAGAAACAGACGGTCTCCTGGGCTTGTCTAGGGTTTACCGAGAATGGTGAGACAAACAAAACTCGTGCAAGCTAACAGGCGGCATCTCGAAACGCACAACTCGTCGGTCCTTGTCACGGATGGGCTATTTGCAGCAGATGACCACACCAGGTTCCACTCCTATCAGCTAAAAACAAGAAGAAGCGGCTCCAGTGGGCACGCCATCACCAACACTGGACAACTGAGGAGTGGAAAAACATTGTCTGGTCCAACGAGTCAGGATTTGGCGTAAGCAGCATGAGTCCATGGCTCCATCCTGCCTGGTGAAGACATGAAGTCCCTTGATACCAATAGAGCAACGTTTGAACGCCACACCTTGTAGAATCTATGCCCTGAAGAATTCAGGCTGTTCTGGAGGCAAAGGGGGGACAACAATTTACTCTGTGTGAATGGATTTGATGTAAAACGAAATGAGAATATCCCTTAAAATGTGTAGAAATCAATTGGGTAACACTTTACTGTAAAGGCTGTAGGTGCAATGATTTATTTAAGCAATAAGGCTTGGGGGGGTGTGGTATATCGGCAATATACCACGGCTAAGGGCTGTTCTTATGCAAGACGCAACGCTGAGTGCCTGGATACAGCCCTTAGCCATGGTATATTGGCCATATACCACAAACCCCCAAGGTGCCTTATTGCTATTACAAACTGGTTACCAACATAAATGGCGCAGTAAAAAGAAAGGCTTCAGGGATCAAACAACCCAGTTTATAAAACTTGTTATAGCATGCATGGCAAACTACAGTTGGGAGATTTAACATACACACAAGCTAAATTGACTGTAAAGCTAATGAGCTTTATTACATTACTTGGGTTTGCGCTTTCATATTTGAGAAGGGCCGACAGAATTGTCTTGTTCTCAACTCTATGAGAGTATTAGCGGATAACTGGATGGATATAAATAACAGATCAATGTCGTAAACCACATTGACAAAAAAGTAACTGGACAGAGTCTACATTATTTCAGCAGGGTTTGGACTCCGGTTGCTGGGTTTTTTCCCTTTTCAATAAATTACAGATCGTGCCATATTTGAGATGAGTCAAATGACGAATAGCTGTGAATGGAGGAGTTCTCCATTGGCTGTCTGGCTGGAGTACTTCCTGATTAGATGCATTCATTTTAGCTCCCCTGGGGCACAGGGTGGGCAGAGTTTCAACATTGACCATTCCATTGGTCATAAAGTGAAAACTCCACCCATCCAGGATACTGGGTGAGCTAAAACGAAACAAGCACACATTGACACACTGTCCAGGCATCTAGACCTTTTCGGAACCTTGGTTTCTCAGCCATTTCACATGGGTCTGGTCCCTCACCTACATCAACCCATTCAGGAAATAAACCATTGGTTCTGGTAGCTCAGTTGGTTAGATTATATACTGAACAAAAAGACACGCAAGAGAGTCAAGAACGCAGAAAGAGAGCAGACCACCTCGACTCTTGTCAAATGGTGGAGCATCCAACCAGAATCTTTGGCCTCAAAGCCAGTCCTTGCACCATTGAAATGATCAAGCAGCCTTGAAAATGAACACCATCTACATGAAAGCTTGAGCCCCATCCAGCAGAAGGGGGTAGAATTCCAGACTCCCACACCCCCTGGGTGACCCTGGGGTTGATGACCTAGTCCTGGTCCAGTTTGATCGGGTAGGACCTGATCATGACCAGGTTACTGCCAAGGGTCAGTACGGTGCTGCAGGTTGTAGTTCTGAAGCTCAATCTGGTCCTTTATCTGGTTGATCAGAATCTGAGACAAGAGGATCCCCACCAGCTAATGACAGAAAGAGAGAGAGAGAGAAAGAGGACACAGGAAAACAATAGAGGCTGGGTGAGCAGAGAAGTGACTTTAGAGAAGTGACTTCATGTGGTTCCTGACCCTCTCTACACTTCTAGATGATGTGCCCATAGAGTTACAATGTGAATCTAAATAGACCAGGACTGGGGTCAAATTAAATTGAAGTCAGTCAATTCAAGAAGTACACTGAAATTCCAATTTAACAATTAAAATAACAAAATGTACTTTCAGTTACTTCTTAATAACCTGAAAAGGAGAAGCTATGTATTTCTACTGTTTGATTTGAAGGAATTGAGTGACATCAATTGGAATGGACCCCAACCCTGGAATATACTCTACAAGTGTGTGTGTGATGTCTACCTGTGGGATGGCCAGACCCAGGGCGATGCCCCCTAGCATGAACAGGTTGCTGTGGATCCAGTTGACCAGCTTGTCGATGCAGCCATTTGTGTGGATGAAGGCACCAGCCTGTAGATATGGCAGCTCCTGTATCCCCTGACCACACATTGTATTAATGACCGCCTGCAGAGAGAGATACATTTGAATTACAATGCACAATAATGCACAAGTACGTACATGACATTGCACATTGTGCTCGGTTGAAACTAAATCACACTTGACAATAAAGTGGAACATAAAAATAGCACACTTAACTGTAGCCTGTCATGATTTAACCACTGTAACAAGTTGCTGGCAAGATGATTGTAATACCCCAAGGCCCCGACCTCTAACCCCTGACCTCATCTTTAGACAGCAGGCAGCAGGAGAAGGGAACAGAGCAGCGCTCTCGGCTGCGGTTGTCTGTGGTGCAGTTGAAGTACATGTTCTGAGACCAGTCGGTGTAGGTGACACCTCCACAACAGCTGAACTGAGGAGACGAGGACAAACAAGTCATTGGTTAATGGATTGTATAGCCTGTGTAGTCAACAGCTGTCAGTCTGTATTTGTGTGAAACTTGTTGTCAGTGTGGTGTGTAGATGTTGTCTTTTAACTCAGGAGCTTGTGAGACACATTTCTGATTAAGATCTATACAATGAACTGTTGTTTTCAGTTGAGGAAGATAGAGGAACCAAAAAGGATCATCTCAAAACCAAATCTGACAAAGACCCCTCAGTACTGAATAAACAGTAGTGTAACTACCGTCGCTGTACAGTACTTGAGATCAACGTGTATTATTTGGGAACAACAAGTATTACAGTGAGAAAGTGTTGTTTCCAGTTATATGTGGTCCCCTCCTCACCTCTTTCTGACCAAAGTCGATGAGGTTCTGGAGGTCAATGTCATCCCTATAATGAACGATGGCATTGTTGATAATCTCACTCACTTTATTCCGTGCCTTTAGAAAATAAAGAAAAGAAAGATGACATTTGCTTTAAATAATTTGTTTAGTCAATCAACTAATACACTCAATTGTAACCTGAGCAAGACAAGATTGTTCCCACATGAATGAATTACACACATGTATTTATCCTGAGTAAATCCTGGTAATATAATACCCCCATAGTTAGAAAACAGACCTGACTTTCTTTAAGCTGCATTCTGTCTTTACAAACGTGCACACACACGTAAGCAAGCACGCACAGTGGCACGCGCACACTCAAAGTTTACACGTAGTACATTCCTCTGAAAACCAACAGCCTGCTGCTGGATGAGTTAAATCGACCGGTGAAGTGCAGTTGAAGGCAACTAGCAGCAGAGGGCGCTCTCTGGCCACAAGTCACAGACTGACAAACAGCCCAAAAAAAATAACTTCCTCATCTAAATGTACATTAGCATTATTGTCGTCATTATCATATATTTCTGACCCTTATCTTACGGTAATTACTTAAATGAACTGATATGAGCACTAACTGAGCCAATTGAACATTAGAAAGGCAACCTTTTTCAACAGTCTAATCCAAAAGCATGGCTTTCGTTGGCCGCTCTTGTAAATATTGTGAATTCACGTCAAATCTTTCTCTTTTAATGATTTCTATTTCTCTTGTTGTATATGCTGTGTGTACGTTTCAATTACGCAGATTTGATTCTGCACAAGAACTGCCCTTTGGGGACAGTAACAATCTATTGAATTGACCTCAAAGAGAGATGTTGCACTTCTTTAACAAGAACTGGAGAAGGACAGAATGTTGGGACCAGGTCCAGGTATAATGACCTAGCTAGAGGCAGGGGTGGAGGAGACGGAACGTGAGGGAAGGAGTTCCCAGAGTAAACTTCTTAGGGGGAACCGACATGTACAGTTTATTATGGGTAATAAAATGCTGCATGATACAACCAATAAAAATAATTCCCATAGTGATACCCCCATAATTCCCATAGTGATACCCCCATAATTCCCAGTGATACCCCCATAATTCTCATAGAATTATTGGGGTATCACTATCCTTTCCTAGTGGAGATACAGTACCTTATCTGAGAAGACGAAGCCCAGGACACCTGTAGCTAGCTGCAGCAGAAAGATGATAGTCAGGAAGATGCAGAACTGGAGGAAATAAGGAAGGAAGGAAGGCAGGAAGGAAAAAAGAAAGAAGGAAAGAGAGAGAGAGAGGAAGAGTTAATCATTTGTTCAGTCTGAGGGCAAGACTCACACAAGTCTTATGGATAAGAATGTATTAGCCTGGTAATCCTTCAGGAGTCAAAACCCCCTTCAGCAGATAACCTGAGGAGGACTAAAGTATCTCATACTAGGCTATTCAAATGATAGAGCACAACACAGCTGATAATTGGCAGTGGTCCAATTCCAATATTTTTAGAATGCATTCTTCCTTCCATCCTGCCTGCCTGCCTTCCTTGAGGTAGAGATAACTGATTCATACGTTTGGTTATGTGAAAGCACCATTTCTATCTTATTGCTTTCACCCACCAATCCTTAACAGATCACTGATTTCTTCAAGGAAGGTAGGTAGGCATGAAGGTTTTATTTATCAAATACAAGTCTGCATTGTGGGGAATACGTTCGTAAGTAAGCATTTCACAGTGAAGTCTACACCTGTTGTATTCTGTGAATGTGACCAATAACATTTGATTTGATTTTGATTTGAGGGTGCTCTTTTAAAAAGAGTTAGAAGTGGGCTAGACCACTGACTGTCTGTAGGAGGCAGATGTTCTCTCTGAGGGAGCCCACACAGCCACAGAAGGTGATGAAGAACATGAGCACCCCCACGATCAGCAGCAGGATGGCAGGGTCCACCGCTAGACAGGCCATGGCTGCCTCTGGGAGAGGGAGAAAGAGAGGGAGAAAAGGGACCGAGAGCAAGTGAAAGAATCATGTACCGGAGAGAGTGGAGAGAGAAAGAGTATACGTGGAGCCAAAGAGTGAGTGAGTGAGTGAGAATACGTGGCGCCAGAGAGAGAGAGAGCGAGAGAGAGAGCTTGATTTGTTTACAATGACTCAAGTTGGTTCTTATCTTAGAAGGAATTACAAACATAGTGGGGATATTCATCAAACCTTAGAAGAAGTTGTGAGCCGTTTGTATTTTTGACATTCTTCCTAACAGAGGGACCTTTGGAACCACATAAACAAAATGACATACTCTATAAACGTCCTGTACTGCCTTGGCATTTCTGCCTTGGTGTTGCGACCAGGGTCGTGTTCATAAAGGCACAAAACAGGAGAAATGGAGTGAAACAGGATGGGATGAGACTACCTGGTCCAATAAGAAACTCATTTTCGTTTTCCTTTTAAAAACGTTTAGCTACAGTATGGTGCAGGACCTAGGCCTATTGAACTCAGTATGAAAGCACCACTAGAATGCCATACAAACAGCTCTGGAAATTCACACTGAATGTAGGCATCCATTGAGTCAATGGAGGATCACTTACCGGCATGTTTCATGGCGTAAATACCAACAGACATCAACACCAATGAGATCATCTGATAAAATGAAAAGAAAAAAGTCAATGTTATTTTTCTTGTTGTAACTAGGCTTATGGAGTAGAACGATATGAGACTAAATATGAACCTGTGTCTTTGTGACAGTATAACACAGGAGAAAGACATGCAGTCTCAAATGGGGGAGAACAGGAGGGATTTAAACTGTCCAAGGCAGATGTTTTTAATCTCAATATCAAATAATTCATTACCTTACTGTGATTGTTTGTTTTTGACCATTGTAATTGAAAACAACAATACCTTCTTGGCAAAGAGCAATTTCTCAATCAAAAATGTTTCTAGGATTGTCTGGGAGGAAAACTGAAAACTAGCTGTTATTGGCAGAGGGGTTTGGAATTCTTTTTTTATTGGTCAATTACCAAATGTACTACCTGGTGATGTCACCAGGCAGGCCAAAAGTACATTTTCAAACAGCTCTTACAGTATCATCATTATCATCATTATCATATTCACAATAGTATAGAAAACAGTAAGGAGGTATGTGAGAAACAGCTTACTCTGGAAATGGAAGTCTTCTCCTTTAAGAGCAGACCATAGTTATAACTCTATGGAGCAGATACACACACAGCCAGGCAGGAGCTACGGGATGTCACTACGCTCAAGTGAAACTTAACATTCAACTACAGAAACTTTAAGCTGCTTTTCAGAACCAGAATCAACCCCCTGGAGACCTCGGAATTGCATAAAACATTACATTTTTGTTTCTGTCTGATTCTGAGGAGAAAGAAAAAACCCATCCACACAGCAGAGAGTGGAGAGAGAGGTTACTGTAGCAGGTGAGGAGAAGTCATCTTCCTGCTATTAATCCTTTCTGGTTAAAGTCGGATTTTACCTTTAAACTACAGTCGTGGCCAAAAGTTTTGAGAATGACACAAATATACATTTACACAAAATTTGCTGCTTCAGTGTCTTTAGATATTTTTGTCAGATGTTACTATGGAATACTGAAGCATAATTACAAGCATTTCATAAGTGTCAAAGCCTTTTATTGACAATTACATGAAGTTGATGCAAAGAGTCAATATTTGCAGTGTTGACCCTTCTTTTTCAAGACCTCTGCAATCCGCCCTGGCATGCTGTCAATTAACGTCTGGGCCACATCCTGACTGTTGGCAGCCCATTCTTGCATAATCAATGCTTGGAGTTTGTCAGAATTTGTGGGTTTTTGTTTGTCCACACGCCTCTTGAGGATTGACCACAAGTTCTCAATGGGATTAAGGTCTGGGGAGTTTCCTGGCCATGGACCCTAAATATTGATGTTTTGTTCCCAGAGCCACTTAGTTATCACTTTTGTCTGACCTCCTACTGTGAGACTCACCTGCAGCCTCATCAGATAGCCCCAGCACTGAAGAGACACAAACTGATCAACCCTGCGGAGAACCTGGAAGACATGATGTGTAAGAAGCACAACACACTCATGGAGCTGTTCTGTAGGACTGACCAGACGTGTGTGTGTGTGTGTGTGTGTGTGTCAGTTCTGCACAGAGACTGACCATAAGACTCAGCACACCGTCCCTCTTGAGGAAGAGTTTGGGGAGAGGAAGGCTCAGCTGGGGAAGACGGAGTCACAAGTGCAGCAAATGAGCCGGGAGCGACTGCAGAAGATCAGTGATATCAAAACGCTCTGTGGAGGCCAGCAAGAACGACGCAAATCGAGAAATAGCAGATGTGCAGGTCTTCACTGCTCTGGTGGAGTTCATTGAAAGAAGCCAGGCTGAGCTCATTGGGGTGATTGAGAAGAAGCAGAAATCAGCAGAGAGGCAGGCTGAAGGGCTCATTAAAAAGCTGGAGCAGGAAATCACTGAGTTAAAGAGGAGAAGCACTGAGCTAGAGCAGATTTCACACACTGAGGACCTTCATCTAGTCCAGAGCTTCCCATCCCTGTGCACCCCATGAACACCAGGGACTGGACTAAGATCAGTGTTTACTGTGATCTGTGTGTGGGGAACTTAAGGAGAGCTGTGTCTCAGGTGGAGGATACCGTTACCAAGGAGATGGAGAAGTTGTGTGATGCTGAGATGAAGAAGGTCCAGCAATGGGCAGTGGATGTGACTCTGGACCCTGATACAAGACATCGCTATCTTGTTCTGTCTGAGGACAGGAAAAAAGTGAGAGATGGATACAGGCAACATTCTCTCTAATAAGACCTAGAAAGGCATTGGAATATTCCCAGTGTCATGGGAAAGGAGGGCCTCTCCTCAGGAAGATTCTACTACGAGGTGCAGGTTGAGAGAAACTACTAGGTTTTGGGAGTAATTAAAGAGTCCACAAACAGAGCCCTCCTGTTACGGTACCCTGAAAATGGATTCTGGAATGCACGACTCCTAGGTGATTGGGTCTGTCCTATTGGTCGCACCCCAGTCTGCCTTAAGAAGAAGCTCAGGAGAGTGGGGGTGTTTGTGGATTTTGAGGAGGGTCAGGTCTCCTTTTATGAGACTTGTTCTCCACATCATATCTTCTCTTTCATTGGCAACGCCTTCACTGAGAAACTATATCCATACTTCAACCCTGGTTGTTATGGTGGTGACAACTCAGCCCCATTGGTCATCTCTTCTGTCAATCACAGATTGACAATGACATGGGAAAACATTGATTATCAGTTAACACCCTGCAGAGGTGCTGTAGCCCCACGAGTCCTGAACTTTTCATGATTCTTAACTCAACCATTGTGGTGACTTGAACTCAGTCTTGATCACTAGTAACTTAAGCTTTCTTCACATTGCAGGCCTTAAATGCTCAAATCAGTTTATTTTCCAAATCCATTTAGGAATAGTGACTGTTCAAACAGCAAGTTACAAGTGACCAAATCAGATGTGCGTGTGTTAAGACTGCAGTCATTTGGGGTGGCAGGGTAGCCTAGTGGTTAGAGCGTTGGACTAGTAACCGGAAGGTTGCAAGTTCAAACCCCCGAGCTGACAAGGTACAAATCTGTCATTCTGCCCCTGAACAGGCAGTTAACCCACTGTTCCTAGGCCGTCATTGAAAATAAGAATTTGTTCTTAACTGACTTGCCTAGTTAAGGTAAAAATTGCTGACAAGGCTATGTGTGCACAGTGGCATAGGCTGATTGGTGGTGGTGCTCGTGCTTCTTAGCACTCAGAAGTTATGTAGCAGGCTAAGTTTCCCAGTTGCTTTGAATGTTCAAAATCATAGTGCAAGGACACTTTTAAAGCCTCAAAAGGATAAGATGATCCAACTTTCAAAAGGAGTCCTTTTTGGCCACAGCAGTTAACTAGCTAGCCACATTCACTAATAGGTTTGTAAACTATTAACTAGCTAGCTGGGTAGCTTTCTAGCACATTCACTAATAGGTTTGTAAACTATTAACTAGCTAGTTGGCTACCACATGATCTTGTCAAACTGTCAGAGTAGCTAGCAAGCAACAAGATATACCAAATAACAGTCTAAAAACCACTTGAAAATTCAGAAAATTCAGATTTGACCGCTCAGACACAAATCTGATTCCTGGCCATGTGACGTATCAGACTTCAAACCACCTATGAAGGTAGTGTGAAATGTGGTTTGAAATATCCTATTCCATGTGCTTTTTGGCTGTTCGGACTGCAAGAAAAATAACAGATGACAATGGGATATGCCAAAAAAAAAAGAAGGATTTGAGTCACTTCAAACTGCCAATGTGAACCAGGCTTTAGTTGTTCATTAAAGTTTCTCTCCTTTGCATAATTCAACGTGCTATCTACAACTCTTGTATTACCTAACAAGCCTTACTAATATACATTGAACAAAATATAAAACCCAACATGTGTTGGTCCCATGTTTTATGAGCTGAAATAAAGGATCCCAGAAATGTTCCATATGCACAAAAAGCTTTTCTTTCAAATACTATGCACACATTTGTTTACATCCCTGTTAGTGAGTATTTCTCCTTTGCCAAGATAATCCATCCACCTGCCAGGTGTAGCATATCAATAATATGATCATAGAGCATGATCCTTACACAGGTGCATCTTGTGTTGGAGACAATAACGTGCAGTTTTGTCACACAACACAATGCCACAGATGTCTCAAGTTGAGGGAGCGTGCAATTGGTATGCCGATTACAGGAAAGTCCACCAGAGCTGTTGCCAGAGAATTTAAGGTTAATTTCTCTACCATAAGCCACCTCCGTTGTTTTAGAGAATTTGGCAGTACATCCAACCAGACTCACAACCTTAGACCACATGTATGGCGTGGTGTGGGCGAGCAGTTTGCCAATGTCAATGTTATGAACAAAGTGCCCCATGGTGGCGGTTGGGTTATGGTATCGGCAGGCATAAGCTACGGACAATAAGAACAATTTCATTGCATCAATGGCAATTTGAATGCACAGAGTTACCGTGACGAGATCCTAAGGCCCAGTTTATATTTTTGTTCAGTATACTAAGCTAGCTATTTTTCTTTACGCTGTGAACTGTAGCTTGAAAGATTGTTGGAGCACAAGCTTTAGCATAAGCAAGGAACTTGTGACTCAACTACAACGCTAGTGACTTGGGACTCTAGTGGGACATGAGGTTTAGTCACTTGACTACAATACTAGCAATGTGTACGTAACTTAAAATGTAAACAAAAACCATTCAGTGCATGTCAGAACAGAACCATTGCAAAGTGGGTGTGCTGTAGTATTTACACTAGTTTTAGTCAGAGTGAGTAAAAGTGGCATACAATGTAAAACTAAATTGGATTCTCGAATATACAGTTTAGCACACAGAGAATCATATAACGGAACCGACGAACAACGTTCAACTAGTGACGTTATCCATAATAGGCTGATGGGTCACAGTTCAGAACTAGTGAGTTGGGATGTGTTCTGTTCTATAGAGTTCGTTCTCGTTTGACTAAATAAACAACTTGGCAGCGATCAGAGGGCTTTTCTTATAATGGCCCTTTCACTTTTAACTCCAACCTGTAGCTTCACCAACATAACAGGGAGCACACAGCCACCCCTCTCCCACTCCAGTATCCAGTTTCCACACCTTGCACTTTGGAGGGAAAAGCCTAGTCTGTCCTCCGAGTAAGGACGAGTCTTCCTCTGCACAAAGGAGGCTAAATGGACAGTTTACAAAACCATTGTTGTTATCTATGCAAAGATAGAGAATAAACTCTTGAGCCATCTATCCAGTCATTAGTTTGAGTTGAGCGATTCATTGGTTGTGGTGTAAATTCTGCCCTCTAAGTTATTTCGGGAAAATGGAAACAGAAAATGGGCGGCCTTCCTACAGCTCTGTACCTCAAATGGAATTGCCATGTGGTCACTAGAGATAGATATCTTCCTTGGTGGTTTGTTCAGATAACCTCTCACACCATAGTTCACACCATAGTTCACACCATAGTTCACATTTGTAGCAATACTGATGACTCCCTCGCGTTTAACAGTCTACGCAGGGTGTTAGATGTGTCCTTCCAGACACATTCTCCAGCTAGCCAGAGGGGGTGAAAAACTACTTCAAAAATGCATTCCTCACAGCCAGAGATGCAAGTTTTTACAAGATCTTATCCTGTTTGCACAAGGCCGAAGAGTAGCTCTTTGACTTGTGGTACGTTGTGAGGGACAGGACTGTAACAATCAGGAGTTTGTTTTTAGGACGTCCATGTTCAAACTTGTAAATCAATGTAGAAGTGGCCAGGGATGGGGGGGGGACCTGGTTCCGTCCGTGAAATCTTTTTGACATGTAAAAAATTGTTTATGGTGAATGAAATTATTTTACATTAGTGTGTTCTTGAGTTACTCTTTTTCCATGTCCACTTCTGCAGGTGACCCATGTGGTAAATGTAGCAGATGTAATGATACCATTACTGTACATAATGAAGAATCAAACCTGAAAGGAAAGTATTTTCAGGGAACATCCGGGTGTGGACACACTGACACTGTAGCCTACATGTTGTTTTGCACATAGCTAACCTCAAGCTCTGTCATTTCCTGTCTATGAATCGGCCTGTATCTGCTATGCATAGGAAGGATTAGCTCTGGTCTCTTCACACAACCAGAAAGATTTGCCTCTGCTGGTTAATTAACTCCTCTCTGTTAGTAGAGGAATGCCTACTAAACACCCTGGACCAGAGCTAAGGTGATAGTAGAGGAAGAACCTACTAAACACCCTGGACCAGAGCTAAGGTGTTAGTAGAGGAACGCCTAGTAAACACCCTGGACCAGAGCTAAGGCGTTAGTAGAGGAAGAACCTACTAAACACCCTGGACCAGAGCTAAGGTGATAGTAGAGGAAGAACCTACTAAACACCCTGGACCAGAGCTAAGGCGTTAGTAGAGGAAGAACCTACTAAACACCCTGGACCAGAGCTAAGGTGATAGTAGAGGAAGAACCTACTAAACACCCTGGACCAGAGCTAAGGTGTTAGTGGAGGAAGAACCTACTAAACACCCTGGACCAGAGCTAAGGTGTTAGTAGAGGACCGTGTACTACACCCTGGACCAGAGCTAAGGCATTAGTAGAGGAAGAACCTACTAAACACCCTGGACCAGAGCTAAGGTGTTAGTGGAGGAATGCCTACTAAACACCCTGGACCAGAGCTAAGGTGTTAGTGGAGGAAGAACCTACTAAACACCCTGGACCAGAGCTAAGGTGTTAGTAGAGGAAGAACCTACTAAACACCCTGGACCAGAGCTAAGGTGTTAGTAAAGGAATACGTACTAACACCCTGGACCAGAGCTAAGGTGTAAGTAGAGGAATACGTACTAACACCCTGGACCAGAGCTAAGGTGTTAGTGGAGGAATGCCTACTAAACACCCTGGACCAGAGCTAAGGTGTTAGTAAAGGAATGCCTACTAAACACCTGGACCAGAGCTAAGGTGTTAGTAAAGGAATACGTACTAACACCCTGGACCAGAGCTAAGGTGTTAGTAAAGGAATACGTACTAACACCCTGGACCAGAGCTAAGGTGTTAGTAAAGGAATACGTACTAACACCCTGGACCAGAGCTAAGATAGGCCAACGTTTCCGCTAGTTATGGAATGTAAACACAGCAGAACTGGACATAAATCCACGTCAAAACCTATTAACACTGCAAAGCAGTACGGACTAAAACCCAACACTGGAAATCCCAGTCTGCAATAACAAGGCTGCTTGTTCTTGCGTCTTAGTCAGAAATCCCCTTAGTGTTGAACAGTGAGTGAAAGTTACAGTTCCCCCAAGCACCTGACAGTAGGCTGACATCTGTACTATCAATTTGCGTAGTTTGCAAACTTCTGCTTCCAGAGTTGTTAATGTTAACAGCTGGCTGCCTTTTCATAGTTGTTATAGATATTCTGTACTCAAGGACAACGTTTGGGGAAGAAGCTAAATCAGTCGGCATGCTGACACTCATAAACAAAGCAGATGTCATGAGATCAGGAGCATTCAGAGTGGCACATTTTCCCCCCAGATGTTTTTCTATTGAACAGATCGTGAGAGATGATGGCAGTGGGGAAAGAGAGAGCGAGGGGTGTGGTCAAAGGGCACTAGGCCAGATTCTAGCCTTTGCCGACACTATAGACAAGTGTGCCTACACTGACAGTCATCATGGGATGATTGCCTATGCTGTGTGTGATGTTAAAGCAGGGCCCATATCAAAAGGTATGAACTCAATACAGAACACCAAGCCTGGATATTTCAAAGAGCTCCTATCTCCTAATGTGTCATAGGTAGCTCAGAACAGCGCAGGACTCTAGTGTCATCACCATCAAAGGCATATCAGTGCTTGGTGACACAGTGATTTTGGGGGGGGGGGTCCTCCTCACATATTTTGATACAAACTGTGGCTAGGAAAGCTCATTCAAAAGAAAAAAAAATGGGGCCAAGATTAGTTTCTGATAGTCAAACATGCAAAATACAACTGTAACAAGCATTTGATGAGGTCTCGCAACAACAACAAAGAAGAGAGCAAATAGCCCTCTCACAGATAACTGTTTCAACAGCTTTCTACGAGCGGATTGAAGTGTCTAAGAGGCATATTTGATATGCTCATTTGACTGCTAAACAGATTTGGAGAGGAGAGTGCATGGGCCCCCTTTTCACAGAACCCCATGTTGCACCATCAGCATATGAATAAATGAAACTTTGCGTTGCTTGGCAACAGCTTGGTTAAAAAGGTGCTGTGACAGTGGGCTGGCGTATACAGAGCAGTGTATATTGGAGTTTTGTTTGCTACTCCTAGTGGTTTTCACATTATTATTGAAATGAGAGTCTGGATCCCCTCTATATAAAGACTATTAATTTAGGTCTAAATGTATTCTAGCAGCCAACGTCTATCAAGACTAGGTCCATTATTAATGGAGTAAAATTGGTTATTTAAAACACAAATGAGTTCCAAAACAAGGTGACACTTTGACCAATGAGAGAGCTGCAAAGTATGTGCAGGCATTCCTTAGCATGCCTGTAGCTCCATTCCTCACCACTATCACAGCTGTGATGTTGTAGCTGCTGTTTAAACATGTTCATCAGCAAATAAGCACTCCTTTAGTATGACACTAGTAGTAGTCATTGGTGTCAAACATGAAGCAGAATACAACCTTTATTTCATGTACTCCTTTGAATAGGCAATATTGGTTATTTTCCACGGTTAAGGATTGATTATGATGGTTTTGTAGCATAGACGCAAAGGCATAAAAACATAGCTAAATGTTTCATCCTATTGAAGACATGATTGTAACATAACTATTTTGTGGGGCTTAGAAAGAATGTGTCTTGTTAGTGAGGCTGGTTTTCTCATGCATTCACACAATAACAAATTAACAGCCTAAATCAATGGTTAACCAGTTCTCACAGCAAAGTAGACTAAATTACTGGAAGTTGCTCAAATGGATATTTACAATTTGTACAATTAAAATGTGTGCCTAAACTTAAATTGGGCAGAGTGAGGTGCACAGATTACGCAAATCAGCAGACAAAACCAGGAGAAATCTAAGCATATGAAATACTTACCCAAAATATTAAGTTAAAAAGGAAAAGTAGATATTTGACAACTGGGCTGACAAAGCTGAACTCTTTATCGTAAGTCGCCAGCGCGGCTCTTTTCCCCATGGTTAAAAATCAGAATACCCAATCCGTGCGTAAATGTTGGCTATCACCTTCCTTGGTCTTTCCGAAATAGTCCAGGTAAATCAAAGCATTCATACGTGCGTTTATAGCTACTTTTATTTACGGAGTAAATTACAGTAGTCTACGTTGTAGAGCGAGTCACTTCTCACCCTCGGTGGTGCTGGATTCCAATTACATTTCCTTATTCAGACAAGTCTAGAGAAAATAGGCTACAAACACAACAGAGACACAAGCCTACAGCAGCAGCGCAACCTTGGGTTTGTAAAGAGGGCGTCTTTCTCAGTATTGTGCGACGTGAGTCACCTGTTACAAAGTTGCTAGTGCTACTGTGATTAATGATTAACGGATGTAGCCGAATATGTAACTTTGAATTTGTTTGGTATCTGCAATGTAATCAATTACAAAACAATACAAAATAAAAACTATTAATTTGCTTTAATGAATTAAACATGATTAACAAACCAATTTTATGTTTGAGGCTATAGGTGCATTTGACTACATAAGATAAAACTGGTACACAAATTACACAATAAATACACACTTGCTCAATTTTACATGATTTATAGTAACACGGTGTCAATATCTTTAACGTAAAGGGTTTGGCATTAAAGGCCCAATTAGCCATTTTTTATCAATATCAAATAATTTATGGGTAACAATTAGCTAAGTACATTAATGTAATAGATTTCATTAAAAAATGGGAAAAAAACAATTTCTCAAGCAAGAATTTTGCTTGGACTTTCTGGGAGTGGTCTGAGTTGAGAGGGGAAAACTGAAAACTAGCTGTTATTGGCAGAATTAGGAATTAGAATACTAGACTAGACTTGACACTTTTTATGATGGTCTAAAGGTCATTTTGATCAGATATTGTGTAAAATAATACATTTTAAGAATTTAAAATATAGCACTCACAGCTTTCCAAGAAACACAAAATGTAGACATTTAGGATCTGTTTACATGTATTTTAAAGGCTATTTATACAGAAAGTGTATAAACCTGTAAAAAACTGTAGTTATAATTATCTGACAATATTTTAATACACACTTGCAGATATATCACATGCATTACATGTTTTTTTCTGCATAAGTCAAATTTGGATTATGCCTCAACGGCCATTCATAGACTAGTTTGGATTTGTCCCTGACCAATATGGCTGCCATTTTCACTCCATTCTGGAACTTGGAGGGTTTATAACATAGATCCCCTCTAGTAATTTAATAGGATCTCTATGTTTGGAACTCTCTTTGTTATTGGTCTATTAACCAAATTACCGCCTGGTGACGTCACCTGGCAAGCCGAAACTCCCGCCCATGCAAACCTGCTGATTAGAAGGTCCTATGTAGATTGGATTTTCAAGCAGCAACTATCAGAATTGTTTTAAACACGTTTACAGTGTTAGTTAATCAGCTGTTGTACAATTGATACAAAACATAGGAGAACTGAACTTTGACTGCAATGGGCCTTTAAATAATCAGTTCCTTTGACATTGATGTTCTCATATGATTACAAAGTTAAACAGATGCACAAAGAGAGAACAGTCAATAGTATTTATGCCTTGAATTGTGAGGAAATTCAGATTACCATGTGCCTTCATCTGAGATCACCATACTTAAAAAAAGTGATACAAAATGAAATAAATAGGACCAAATAATTTACCCTCACGGCCTGTAATGAATGCTGTTATGCCAGGGTATTACACTACAGACCCTGTCCAGGAGGCTTTTGAGGCCTGGGACTCTCTTAGTCACTGGCAGCCTTCCAGGTAGCCCTCCTCTGGGTCGCCCTTTAGTGCCAGCTGGCTGCCTGCTAGCACCAGACAAGTTGGATCTGTTCGTCTTATTTCTGCAAAGAGGCTATGGATTAAAGGGTCCTCTGTTCAGTACTCCATGCTCCTAGGCCTATAGAGTAGAGTGGAGAAAATACATGAATGTAGCCAACCTAAGTTGTTATGTTTTGCCTGATAAGTAGTAGTAGTAGTAGTAATGAAATTAGTGGTGATATAGTAGTGGTGGTGAAATTGGTACACACCCATTGGCCATTTAAGATAGACTATGAGGGTTGAAGTTGTAATGTTCACACAGCCAACATTAGATCCATGACCATTTCTTAACCATTTGTTTGAATGCAGGACCACCTGCCCCTTTATAAA
>NW_022263416.1:35418-56937 GCF_002021735.2 Oncorhynchus kisutch | reverse complement strand
CAACCTTCTTGAGATGCAAGCAGAGGCTTCAGGCTATCCTGCATCGGTCACAGATCAAGAAAGTAAAGACCAGTACATTCAAGACTACCATGACAGAGAAGGCATACTTCTTGACCCTGACAGAATAGAGGTCAACAAAACCAAAAGAAATGTGTCGAAATTGTACTTGAACTCCCTTTGGGAAATTAGCGCAGAGATGCAATATGCTAACAACTTCGATCATTAAAGACCCCGAAGAATTTTTGGAATTTGTTTTTTCGGACCAATACGAAATTTCACATTTTTCCTTCTTGAGTCAAGACATTGCCTTGGTGCAATGGAGGCGCCACCAAAAGTGGGTTCTACCCCCGGGTAATGTAAATGTGTTTCTTGCAGCATTTACCACAGCCTATGGCCGCCTTGAACTGTACACCCTCATGGAACAGCTTCAGAGGCGGGTTCTTTACCACGACACAGACTCTGTGGTCTATGTAAGCAAACCGGGGGATTGGACCCCCCACTTAGCAACTATCTGCTTGGGGGTTTAACAGAGTGAACTCGAAGAGGGTGACCATATTACAGAATGGTCTCAATGTGGTCCAAAAAAGCTATGCTTTTAGGACTAAAAGCCAATCACCGTGGTGTTGAAAAGCCAAAGGGCGTGACTCAAAACTATGAAAATGCACCGCGTGTAAACTTGGAATCAATCACGCGCTTGGTCGAGGGGTTCGTAAAGGACAAGAATAGTGACTTGGAGGATTTTGAGCTCCTACAACAAAATAGTGAGGGATAAAAAGGGGTTCCATCTAAGAAACGCACCACTCACTAAAAGATTCAGGGTAGTCTATGACAAGAGACAGCTATTGCCTGACGGTACCACATTGCCCTTTGGCTACTGACTTATGCTACAAGCCCCAGTGTGTCTTAAAGCTTAAGATATTATGACTGCTGTCGAGGGTTTTGACCCCCGGCTACAATTGCCTTTTTCAGCATTAATTGCCGGCCCTTCAAACAGTGGCAAAACTTTTTTGTAAAAAGTATTTTAGAGAATTCTGAACATGTGTTATCTCAAAAGCCTGACAATATTGTATGGTGTTATTCATGTTACCAACCTCTGTATGATGAATTATTGAAGACAATAAAAATCAAGTTTGTTGAAGGAATACCCGATTCTCTGTCTGATGATGAACTTCTCCCCCCACATGTAAATAATCTGCTGGTTTTGGACGATATGCTATTTGCTGGTAGCGAACACCCTGAAATTGCACGAGCTTTTACCCAATATACTCATCATAGAAACCTGTCCGTGCTTTACTTGGTCCAGAATGTGTTTCACCAAGGTAAAAATAGTCGGACCATTAGCTTGAATGCCAACTACATGGTATTGTTTAAAAATCCTAGAGATAAACTGCAAATTAGCACTCTAGCTCAGCAGATGTACCCTGGACGGAAATCATACTTTATGGAGAGCTATGAGGACGCTACCAAAGAGCCATTTTCTTATTTAATCGTGGATTTAAAAGCAAATACTCCAGAACACCTTAGGCTACGTACAGGGCTGTTTCCGGGGGAGAGGCCTGCTGCATACCTTCCTAAAAAGTAAACGCTATGTCTCTGCGTTTAAAAAGAAACCTCCCCCTCTTGAGAAGGCTAGTAGGTTCTACAGCTAAAGAACGGAAGGCCATCTTGGGTCGCTGTTCTTCAGATCTCATATTAGCCCTATGTGAGATTGCTTTGAATCTTCTCAAAGGAACGCATTCCACTCACCCTGAACCAATTGAAAAAATTAAGGAGACAAAAGACAGCGATCAAACTCTTGCCAATAAAAGGGCCAGTCTTCAAAAGAAAAGACATAGTATACAACAGTCTGGGGGTTTTCTTCTACCTTTACTCAGTATAGCCGTGCCCTTCATCACCAGCCTTATTGCGGCCAGACGTGGTGGTTGAACACGTGGGTGTGATGGCCACTAAAATGTACTTGGTGCCTCAACAAGAGTTGGATAGACTTAAAAAACAAATGCAGGGTCCTGAAGATATCAGACAAACAGCGGAAAATGATTTGGATACGGCCATGAAGGATGTTTTGAACCGAAAAGGATTGAACCCCTATGATAAGATTCAAAAATACACAAACCTAATGCAAAGGTATTTGACTCGGGTAAAGCAAGGGGAGAGAGAGACTAACCATTTAACCCTTTCCCTACCGGACCCTTTAACAGATGTCGAACCTAACGATAGCCATGCCCCTGTAAGGCCTGTACCGTCGATCTTACCTAGTGGCGATAATATGTCGGGTGAAGCTCAAATGCCATTTGAAGATAAAGTTATGCATGACCTACTGACACATGTGCCTTTACGTAACAGGAAGAATGTTAAATACATTATGAACAAGATAAAAGACTCAAAGGGGATAGCTGCTTGGAACGACTCTGGAGAGTTTATCCTTCAGGGCTCTGTGGTTAGGGGGTCCCATATGCAGGACTTGCTTAAAAGTACCACGGCTGCCCACAAGGTTGCTGATGACCGAAGGCCTCCCGGCTGGCGTCAGTTTCTTAAGGCCCTGGCAATCCTCAACATCCCCCTCTCCGGTGTACCCAACCATAAGCTTCGTCAACAGATTCAAGCTTTAAAACAAAAGCCTTCAACGAGATACAGCACCCCTAAAGATGCCCCAACGACACCGGCCCCATATGAAAGCGATGATGCTAACTCATTACTCCCATGAACGTCTCAGGACCTTTTCCTAAACCCGATCTCTCGGCGTGGTTAGACTTTTGAAAATGACTTTTGAATGACTATGATTAAATTCAATAAATTTTTTATTTGAAAAATAAGCAAGTTAACATTTGTGGCATTCTTGAAACATATGACGTGAGCATACGCCTTGATTACGCGTTCTTAAAGGACACACATTTGAACACTTTTGATATTTTCTAACAAAACAAGATACAAGGTTATCATTACTTCTTAAATCATCCTTATAAAGAGACATAACATCTTCAAAAGAAACTCCCCGGGCTCTTTGGCACAGGTAAAATACACAGTGGTGACCGCATGTAGTGGAAAGGTTATCTTGCACTTGTTTGATGTTGTAGTAGATCTTTGTACCGTTTAGGGTCAAAAAATCTTTAATAGATTTAGGGAAATGTGAAAAACCGGGGGGAAAGCCATAGGAATCAAAAAAAGTTGAGATTTTTCGTCCACCTTCCTGTTCTAATGTCATAGCTAGCCAATGTTCACCAGGCATGTGTTTAGGATGGGTATTGACAATAAACATTGCAGGCCTCTCAGACCATATCTCCATAGGTAATTCATCACAAGCCAACACTCCACAAAATTGTTTTCCAATCAAGCGGCTCATGAGCCCGTCCAACTCTTGGGTATTCATGTCTTTGTTCAAAGGTCCTTAATAATAATCCACTAAGACCTGTCTTCGGGCATTCACTTCCAAGATTGAATCAGAGCATGCGTAAACAATCATGCTAACTGTACAGGCTAAAGGTGTACGGAAACGCATTTCCAGCCTGAGGTTACCTTGGGACACCACAGACAGATTTCCTGAGGTGTCATCATCAGGTGATAAATTGAAAGCATACAATGTGTAACCCTCTGCAAAATCATTTCTGTCAATAGGTAAAGAGAGATCTTTTAGATGTCGCCCTGTAGCCAGGAATAGATTGTAAAATTCTCGCACAGATATGTTGTTATTAAATTGTGGTTGGAAAGCCTTCGCCGGAACCTGACGTCCGTCCTGACAGAGCGCTACATACTCTGCATTGAAGTGCTGAAAATTAAAGGGGTTTTTATCTAAACTGCCCGTATTAGAGGCGTGATCAACCAGACCTATAACCACATATCTAGGTAAAGGGCCTAGAAATAGGTTTTCTTGACTGCAGATTCTACTGCCCACAGGTATGCTAAAGGTTTTCATGGTAATTCTTTGGAGAGGGTAAAGGGCATTTCCTTTCATCAAAGCATGTGAGTGACCCAGGCGCACGGCCGGAGATACAGATACTTTTTTAATAAAAAGGGTTGCCCCCAACACTTTCAAACTAAAATCCCCGTCTTGGGGAGACATCAGGCAAAAATCATCCTTGGCCCTGGTTAATTTTAATCTTAAATCAACCGAATTTAAGAGTAACCGTTCTTGAAAGAAAATGTCAGAGTGTATAGGGCCTAGCAAATGAAACTCTCGAGATTCGGCGCAGTAGCGAGCTCGTGCCGCTAGTCCTTTGTTTGCACCGGTGGAAGGGTCTGTCGATTCCATAGAGGCTCCTGCAGTATCCTTGCTAAACAGCCCGGCGCTAAATTGGGTTTTGAGAGTGTCTTCGGAGTAGTTTAGTAAACACTCCATGATGGCTCTATAAGGGTATGTAGCGCTGCTTTGACTGATTAGGCGTTCACCCAAAGTCACATCAACTTGGGAGAAAATGGTGGCCAAGGGGTAATTAATGAGACTCACTTTGGCATCGTCTGCAATATTAGACCCATCTCTTTTGGTCACTTTTAGACGTAAATGCACCAAGGTGTTGTTGAGGTCCAGATAGTTGTCACCATGGCCTGGTATGAAAAATTCGATAGGCCCGTTATCGGTAATAGCAGAGAGAGGGGCTATCTCCACATAACTGGATCTATCTATTGAATGCTGCGTTAACGGTGCCGTGAAAAGATCAAGTTCTGTCTTTATAGCTTCAGAGGACATTCGATGTAAAAGAGCCATGTCACTTATTCTTTTAGAAAATACTTCCTAGTATTCTTTTAGCCTGTTTTGGTACAGACCTCCTCACTTTACCCCGTCTTTGACTTACTGAGGTTCTTTTAACAGTTAACCGACGCTTTTTAGGTGCAGGTCTACGCCTTAAACCAGGAGGTCTCTTTTTTGGCCTTCGAGACAATATCATAAGCCCCGAGCCTTCTTGATGCTCCACCTCTGGTGACGCCCTTCGGGTCATAGCATTGGCTACAACCTCACTTACTATATTTTTAGCCGCTGATTTTAAATGTGGTTTGGCTATGCTGAAGCCTCTCTTCATAAACGGTAAAACCATCCTGAAGAGGTTACGGAATATACCTCCTATCCCCGAACCATACATTGTCGGCGCTCCATGATATCCTGGTAGTCCATTACCCACTTGATCCACATAGTATGAAACATAACGGTTAGGGTCGAGCTGATGGAGCTCCATAACCCTTTTATTTGTATTATGTTTATAAATATAATACAGCTATTATATATGTAGAGAGGTTTTGGTGGGTCTAAAGTGGAGTTTTACAATCGTTTTACCATAAGTAAATTCAATGTTTTCGTTCTGATCCGTTTTAAGCTCAACCAGAATGTTTTCAATATAGTTCTTGCTGACATGTACGTAGTGCGGCTTGTCATAATTGACAGTGACGATGTCCCCATCCTTGCCGTCTATATGAACTGTTCGCAGGAGGGGGACACAGCTGTCTCCGACCCTTTGATAGGTTATGATGTCGGTATAGACAAATATGTTGTAAAAGCCTGCATGTATATCCGCAGGGAATGGGAATAATTTATCGTTCACATACGTCCATTTATTGGGACCCATCCCCAACATGTAGGATAAATTACCGCTGGTCTTTATACCTCCGTTAGCAGGCCCTGAGATTTGTATCCTTTTATGGATTGGATTGTAGAATAGGAATATTTCCATCTTGTTCAGGGTTAGGTGTTCATTCAACTCTGAGACGATCCTGTCGACGGTTCTATAGAAACCTTTTTTAAGCTTAATAAGTTTCGCAGGTTCCGAGAACCTTTTGCAATAAAAATCACGGTCCTTAGCTTTGATATTATACCAACTATGGGGGTATGTAATCTCGCTGAGACCTACTTCCCAAGCCTCTGATAACTCTATAGGCTTTGGAAAATTGGTTGTATACTTCGAACTCTGATTATTCCGATATATCTGTGCCGACGCATTACTGGGGAGAGTCAGGTAGAAGCCGCTGTGTTCCATGATGCCCAACTGTGTACACGCGAATGATGCGCTAGTTATCATGACTAGGGGTTTAAATTAACCCCCGTTGCCTCCACCACATCCTGCTCCAATACCCAACTGTTGAACTTTTGAGGCCAGTTTTTCCAGCGGACCAGCAACCATTTTTTACCCTTTTCTCTCTTCTGATCTAGAATCTCCTCCACGTGAAAGACTTTGTCTTTACCCAACTGGACCTTCTGTAATTCCTTCTCATAAAAAGATCCCTCTATAAGATCCCCGTCATAATCTTTTAATTTGTAGACCGGCGGAATGCGTGGCAGACATTCGGTAACGGTAAACAACTCCGAGCTAAAGCCTTGTTCGTATTTTTTGTCGAAAACACCCCTCAACTTTGATATACGCACCAAGTCACCCACTAGGAATTTAAAAGTCATTTTTTTCTTACGGCGAAGTGGGAACAAACCATACATATTTTTAAAGACTTGAAAAGAGTTTTCCGAAGAGACCTCCGAGGGCTTCATACGTATAGTCTTATGGTAGCTGTGGTTGTAACCGTTTACTAAATCCTGAACTATGTCTGTATATCGGTTGGTGTTGTGAGCTGTAAAATAGCGCCACATCCGCTCTTTCAAAGTCCTATTAAAGCGTTCCACAACCGAAGCTTTCAAATCAGAGCCTGTAGCAAAATGTACTATATTATACTTATTCATTAGCTTCTGAAATGTTTTATTAAAAAATTCTTTTCCGCCATCCGTCTGCACTTTCTTGGGGGCGCCTCCTGCCTTCAAGATCGATTCAAAGGCCCTGGTCACCTCTGCCCCGCTCTTATTTTTTAACACCCTTACATAGGCTAATTTAGAGAAAATATCTATAACCGTTAGCATGTAGCGATTTCCATCATTTTTATCGGCAAGGGACTGCATGTCACATAGATCCGCCTGAAATTGGGATAATGGATGCGTAGAAAAAACTCTATTTCTTGGAAAATGTTTTCTTACAGGTTTATGTAGAGTGTAGGCATCTTGCTCTGATAACCATTCATTCACTTTAGCATCGCTTAACAGACTCCCTGTTTCTTCGACTATAGCTCTCTGTAAACGCTCTTTACCACCATAAGACCCGGGGTTAGAGGGATTATAATATATGTTTTTCAACAGCTGCTCAGCCATCCTTCTTGCCTCTCTGAGGTACAATAACTGTAATGAGCCACTTTCATATAACGACAACATTTCAGTTTGTGAATTTTTATTTTAAGAATGCAACAATTATTACGTATACAGACAATTCAGGATTTGTTGCAAGATACAAGTCCCCGTTTTCTCAACAATCACAGCATGCAACACCCTGTATATATTGTTTAGATTTACAGGTTTGTTTCGCTGAATTTTTAAAACACACACGTCTGATATATAAGTATATAAACAACAAATATGATACACATTCACATTAAAGGGTGGTTCAAACAAATAATGTAAAATCTTAGCCAAAGTTATTTCTAGTTCTTCAGAATCCTCAACAAGCCTTGATACCATATGTGACCATTGTAAACTCTCGCCCGTATGTCGGACATGTTTCATGATTTGCTCCATTTTTAACACACGCTCTACAATAACCCCTGTATTGTGGGTTGTGTAGAACTTTACATTGTTCACTTTATTTTCAATAATCTGATGCATAACATTTGTAAGGTCTCTCAAAAGAAAAAATGTATTTATTCGCTCAAACATCGTAGACACATAGTTACCCATAGCTCTAAATAAACAAAATGTCACTCGGTCTCTTGGGATTTATTGAGCCAGAAAAGCATCACATCAGCCATCACAGCTTCCCTGTATTTGTTGTCGTCCACCAGGGTGTGTCGGATTTCTTTGAGTTTCTCATGGATGAAGAGGGCCTCCTTCAGTTCATGTAGGAAGGCTTCGGTTACCCCGTAAACTCTAGGGATAGACGGCGCAATACCCATAGACTCCAGGGCGATGACCAGCGCTGGTATAAAACGGCAGGACCACAGTCTTTTCACCAGCTCCTCAAAATGATTGAAAAAGTAGTATCTAGGAGGGTCGTAGAGGCAAGGATGACGACGCTGGCTGGGATGATTGATCTCACAGCCGATGCATTTTTCTCGTATATATTCGCCAATCACCACGTTTAAAAGTGTAGCTACAGAGGCCTTGATTGTATCCACAAAAACAGTACTGGCCACCCCATCAAACACATCCTCAGGCTGGGTAAATGTCGGGGGTGTCACGGGTCTTGCCAGGGGTGCGTAGAGTGTAGGGCTTCGTGGCATAGAGTCTTTAGTGTCGGGCCCCCATGACGTAGTGGCTTCCTCGTAGATGGTCTGGAGATCCATGGTGTATGCTGAAATGAAGAACTGTCTGCTTTTTTTCTTTTTATTGTAGAACAAGGCCCTTGGGTATCTGGGGGGGGGCGGGGTTAAAGCATCCGCTTACTTAGTTTTCTTCTGACGCTGTATCTTCTTGAGGCTCTTTTGCATCGTAATCTTTACGATTCGTATATATTATGCACTTCTTTAAATGAACAAGGCTCTGACGCTGTTGGCTCTGTACAAAGAGAGCATCCAACGGTTGCAACATTTTCAATTCCAGTACATCCCAACTGTTAAAAGGAATAAGCAGACGCAGTCGGGTATCCCCAGTCAGGCCACCACCCCTAAGTTTGTGGTTTCGGATTGCCTCGGTGCCGATATAGAACTCCACGCTGCCGCACGGTCGGCCATTCTTTCTTTGTATTTTCACCCTGTGAAATATTTGTCCTGAGGAGTCCGGGGTACCTTCCCAACGGGTCTCGTGGCCCGTGAACACACTATACCCCTTGGTGATAAGGCTCAGTTCAGGACACACAACCTTGCGAAAAACCGACCAGTCTTCAACACCATATTCCAAGCCTACAGTCTGGTCTGTATATTCTTCTCCTTCATCTACCGTATAGAGGGTCACTCTACAGGCCAGGTAATCAAACCGATACCCCCACTGCTGGCCATTAGACATCAGCACTTGATCTGTCAGAGCATGTGCTGGCGGTATTTGGGTTCTATACACATTTAAAAAACGTTTTTTTGGCGCATCATATATTGCTGGTTGATACTTTGCCCTTTCTCTATGGGCAACCCGAAGGCCTGTTTCAGTTGTTACAGTCATCACTGCTTTGGTACCGATCCCAAATTCCATGGTTATTCTTAAGATCTTGTGCACTCTTAAACAGTTATTGTTCAGCGGCTTTATAAGGGGCCTTAACCAACCCAAACCGTGAGAAACAGTAACAGGTTGACCTGACACATGGTCACTTACTCAACCCAGGGCATGCACCCTTCTACATGACATAGGGTCATAAATCATTACATAGGGTCATAAATCAGGCTTGGGTCATCAATCATTAACGGCCTGTCAAAGGGACCCTTACTCACCCCATAGCCCCCACCTAACCAGGCTTGTCTATCAGGCTTGGGTCATCAATCATTAACGGCCTGTCAAAGGGACCCTTACTCACCCCATAGCCCCCACCTAACCAGGCTTGCCTGACCAGAAGACATGCACACGTCATCACTACATAGGGTTCACATAGAGTTCACATAGGGTCATCAATCAAAATTTTGACCCGTGACATCTACTCTATTCTCTCTCACACACACACACACACACACGTAAGACAAACACACACACATGCACACACACACACACACACACACATTATTGCTGCGTCCATCCCGTAACTAAACATTCCGTATGTGTGTGTGTGTGTGTGTGTGTGTGTGTGTGTGTGTGTGTGTGTGTGTGTGTGTGTGTGTGTGTATGTGTGTGTGTGTGTGTGTGTGTGTGTGTGTGTGTGTCTGTGTGTGTGTGTGTGTGTGTGTGTGTGTGTGTGTGTCGTGTCAGTGTGTGTGTGTATGTGTCTGTCTGTGTGTGTGTGTGTGTGTGTGTCTGTGTGTGTGTGTGTGTGTGTGTGTGTGTGTGTGTGTGTGTGTGTGTGTGTGTGCGTGTGTGTGTGTATGTGTGTGTGTGTGTGTGTGTGTGTGTGTGTGTGTGTGTGTGTGTGTGTGTGTGTGTGTGTCGTGTCAGTGTGTGTATGACGTGCAGAACCCCTATCCTCAACAGTTTGTTTTACACTGGTTTCAGATCAGATCATTGTGTATTCTTTTTGATAGAGCTCAGAGGGGTTTTGTCTTGTGTTCAGCTGTAACATGCCAGTCTGTGATAGAGGGAATGAAGGAAACACTTGGCTCTGCCTAGTAACCTGCCTGTAGACACACTGTTCTTCCTGAATGGCACCCTATTCAGAGCTCTATGGGCCCATGGTCACATGTAGTGCACTACATAGGGAATGGGGAGGTGTTTTGGGACACAGCTGGTGTTCTTTCCCTATCTATTGTCGTATTCAGACTAAACCTGGCTCCATATCAGACTGTAACTAAACCTGGCTCCATATCAGACTGTAACTAAACCTGGCTCCATATCAGACTGTAACTAAACCTGGCTCCATATCAGACTGTAACTAAACCTGGGTCCATATCAGTGTTAACTAAACCTGGCTCCATATCAGACTGTAACTAAACCGAGCTCCAGATCAGACTGTAACTAAACCGAGCTCCAGATCAGTCTTAACTAAAACCATTGTTTCCTCTGTACTGTTGCTGGGTAATGCTTTTGTTAGGGATGTATTCAGGGACAGATTCAAGGCTGGATATGAGTGCAACCTTAACAAAATATTCTGTAGAGAGGGTTTTAAAGTCAGTCACACACACACACATACACTACATAACCAAAAGTATGTGGACACCTGTTTGTCTAACATCTCATTCCAAAATCATGGGCATTAATATGCATTTGGTCCCCCCTTTGCAGCTATAACAGCCTCCAGTCTTCTGGGAAGGCTTTCCACTAGATGTTGGAACATTGCTGCTATAACAGCCTCCAGTCTTCTGGGAAGGCTTTCCACTAGATGTTGGAATATCGCTGTGAGGACTTGCATCAACTCAGCCACAAGAGCATTAGTGATGCCGAGCACTGATGTTGGGCAATTAGGCCTGGCTCACAGTCGGTGTTCCAATTCATCCCAAAGGTGTTCGATGGGGTTGAGGTCAGGCCTCTCTGCAGACCAGTCAAGTTCTTCCACACCGATCTCAACAAACCATTTCTGCATGGACATCACTTTGTGCAGTGGGGAATTGTCATGCTGAAACAGGAAAGGGCCTTCCCCAAACTGTTGTTGGCAAAAAAAATGGAAGCACAGAGTCATCTGGAATGTTATTGTATGCTGTAGCATTAAGATTCCCCTTCACTGGAACTAAGGGGCCCGAACCATGAAAAACAGCCCCAAACCATTATTCCTCCTCCACCAAACTTTACAGTTGGTACTATGCATTGGGGCAGGTAGAGCTCTCCTGGCAGCCGCCACACCCAGATTCGTCTGTCAGACTGCCAGATGGTGAAGCTTGATTCATCACTCCAGAGAACGTGTTTCCACTGCTCCGGAGTCCAATGGCGGCTGCTCGGCCATGGAAACCCATTTCATGAAGCTCCCGACGAACAGTTATTGTGCTGACGTTGCTTCCAGAGGCAGTTTGGAACTCAGCAGTGAGTGCTGCAATCGAGGACAGACTATTTTTACTTGCTTCAGCACTCGGCAGTCCCGTTCTGTGAGCTGTGCGGCCTTCCACTTCACGGTTGAGCTGCTGTTGCTCCTAGACGTTGCCACCTCCCAATAACAGCAGTTACTGTTGACTGGGGTAGCTCTAGTCGGTCATACATTTGATGAACTGACTTGATGGAAAGGTGGCATCCTATGACGGTGCCACGTTGAAAGTCACTGAGCTCTTCAGTAAGGCCATTCTACTGCCAATGTTTCTCTTTGGAGGTTACATGGTTGTGTGCTTGATGTTATACATCTGTCAGCAACAGGTGTGGTAGAAAAGCCAAATCCACTAATTTGAAGGGGTGTCCACATACTTTTGTATATTAAAGATATAGTATCTGGCGCTCTCTTACTAGGAGTTACCTGAAGGGTTCAGATTGAGAACAGGGCCTTGGGTAGGCCCAACACCTCTCTCCCACCAACCCACCCTGGGATCTCCCAATCCGCCTGTCACCCTTCTTCTCTCTCCCCACCCCTCCCTCCCTCCTTCTTCACCCTCTTTATCACTCTATAAAGAGATGGGCTGGAGGGGACGAGGGGAAGGGGAGTTGAGGGAGGGAGGGATCCTCCCCCCACGCAGACAGATGGAGACCTGAGGCACAACGCCGGGAGATCCACTTTGATTCCCCCCTCCCTCCCTCTTGGTCTCCCTCCTCCTTCCTCCCCTGCTCCCCCTCCCCCCTCCCCCCTACTCCCTCCTGGTCTACCTCCTCCTCCCTCCTCCCTCCTCCCTCCTCCCTCCTCCCTCCTCCCTCCTCCCTCCTCCCTCCCTGTTCCCCCTCACCCCTCGCCTTGTGCTCAGCCAGCAGAAAGAGAAGAGCAGGAGGATGGAGTGAGGCCATGAGCATTCCACAGAAAATACAAAACTATGGTCTGTTCACAGGGAAATACTAACCTATGGTCTGTTCACAGGGAAATACTAACCTATGGTCTGTTCACAGGGAAATACTAACCTATGGTCTGTTCACAGGGAAATACTTCAGGGAAATACTAAACTATGGTCTGTTCACAGGGAAATACTAACCTATGGTCTGTTCACAGGGAAATACTAACCTATGGTCTGTTCACAGGGAAATACTAACCTATGGTCTGTTCACAGGGAAATACTAACCTATAGTCTGTTCACAGGGAAATACTAAACTATGGTCTGTTCACAGGGAAATACTAACCTATAGTCTGTTCACAGGGAAATACTAAACTATGGTCTGTTCACAGGGAAATACTAACCTATGGTCTGTTCACAGGGAAATACTATAGCGTATGTTGCTAACAGAGAAAGACCGTAGGAAGAAGACGGACCAGATAAAACAACTGGTCCAGATTTGGCTCCATAATATAGTGTTACTAATACTGTATACTGGAAAGAGACACTATAGTCCATTAAAAACTATATACATTACTGTTACTCAGAGAGACAGAATATAGTCCATCAAGACTAGATACATTACTGTTACTCAGAGAGACAGAATATAGTCCATAAAGACTAGATACATTACTGTTACTCAGAGAGACACTATAGTCAATTAAAGACTAGATACATTACTGTTACTCAGAGAGAAACTATAGTCCATTAAAGACTAGATACATTACTGTTACTCAGAGAGACACTATAGTCAATTAAAGACTAGATACATTACTGTTACTCAGAGAGAAACTATAGTCCATTAAAGACTAGATACATTACTGTTACTCAGAGAGAAACTATAGTCCATTAAAGACTAGATACATTACTGTTACTCAGAGAGACAGAATATAGTCCATCAAGACTAGATATATTACTGTTACTCAGAGAGACAGAATATAGTCCGTAAAGACTAGATACATTACTGTTACTCAGAGAGAAAGAATATAGTCCATCAAGACTAGATACATTACTGTTACTCTGAGAGACAGAATATAGTCCGTAAAGACTAGATATATTACTGTTACTCAGAGAGACACTACAGTCCATCAAGACTAGATACATTACTGTTACTCAGAGAGAAAGAATATAGTCCATCAAGACTAGATACATTACTGTTACTCAGAGAGACACTACAGTCCATCAAGACTAGATACATTACTGTTACTCAGAGAGAAAGAATATAGTCCATCAAGACTAGATACATTACTGTTACTCAGAGAGACAGAATATAGTCCATCAAGACTAGATACATTACTGTTACTCAGAGAGACACTATAGTCCATTAAAGACTAGATACATTACTGTTACTCAGAGAGACAGAATACAGTCCATCAAGACTAGATACATTACTGTTACTCAGAGAGAAAGAATATAGTCCATCAAGACTAGATACATTACTGTTACTCAGAGAGACAGAATATAGTCCATCAAGACTAGATATATTACTGTTACTCAGAGAGACAGAATATAGTCCGTAAAGACTAGATACATTACTGTTACTCAGAGAGAAAGAATATAGTCCATCAAGACTAGATACATTACTGTTACTCTGAGAGACAGAATATAGTCCGTAAAGACTAGATACATTACTGTTACTCAGAGAGACACTATAGTCCATTAAAGACTAGATACATTACTGTTACTCAGAGAGACACTATAGTCCATTAAAGACTAGATACATTACTGTTACTCAGAGAGACAG
This sequence comes from Oncorhynchus kisutch, assembly GCF_002021735.2. Lineage (NCBI taxonomy): Eukaryota > Metazoa > Chordata > Actinopteri > Salmoniformes > Salmonidae > Oncorhynchus > Oncorhynchus kisutch. The sequence goes on along the minus strand of NW_022263416.1, from coordinate 42,737 downwards.
AATACAGTCCATCAAGACTAGATACATTACTGTTACTCAGGGAGACAGAATATAGTCCATAAAGACTAGATACATTACTGTTACTCAGAGAGACAGAATATAGTCCATAAAGACTAGATACATTACTGTTACTCAGAGAGACAGAATATAGTCCATAAAGACTAGATACATTACTGTTACTCAGAGAGACAGAATATAGTCCATAAAGACTAGATACATTACTGTTACTCAGAGAGACAGAATATAGTCCATAAAGACTAGATACATTACTGTTACTCAGAGAGACAGAATATAGTCCATCAAGACTAGATACATTACTGTTACTCAGAGGGAAAGAATACAGTCCATCAAGACTAGATACATTACTGTTACTCAGAGAGACAGAATATAGTCCATGAAGACTAGATACATTACTGTTACTCAGAGAGACACTATAGTCCATTAAAGACTAGATACATTACTGTTACTCAGAGAGACACTATAGTCAATTAAAGACTAGATACATTACTGTTACTCAGAGAGAAACTATAGTCCAGTAAAGACTAGATACATTACTGTTACTCAGAGGGAAAGAATATAGCCCATTAAAAACTATATGCATTACTGTTACTCAGAGAGACAGAATATAGTCCATCAAGACTAGATACATTACTGTTACTCAGAGAGACAGAATATAGTCCATAAAGACTAGATACATTACTGTTACTCAGAGAGACAGAATATAGTCCATAAAGACTAGATACATTACTGTTACTCAGAGAGACAGAATATAGTCCATCAAGACTAGATACATTACTGTTACTCTGAGAGACAGAATATAGTCCGTAAAGACTAGATACATTACTGTTACTCAGAGAGACACTATAGTCCATTAAAGACTAGATACATTACTGTTACTCAGAGAGAAACTATAGTCCATTAAAGACTAGATACATTACTGTTACTCAGAGAGACAGAATATAGTCCATCAAGACTAGATATATTACTGTTACTCAGAGAGACAGAATATAGTCCGTAAAGACTAGATACATTACTGTTACTCCGAGAGAAAGAATATAGTCCATCAAGACTAGATACATTACTGTTACTCTGAGAGACAGAATATAGTCAATTAAAGACTAGATACATTACTGTTACTCAGAGAGAAACTATAGTCCATTAAAGACTAGATACATTACTGTTACTCAGAGAGAAACTATAGTCCATTAAAGACTAGATACATTACTGTTACTCAGAGAGACAGAATATAGTCCATCAAGACTAGATATATTACTGTTACTCAGAGAGACAGAATATAGTCCGTAAAGACTAGATACATTACTGTTACTCAGAGAGAAAGAATATAGTCCATCAAGACTAGATACATTACTGTTACTCTGAGAGACAGAATATAGTCCGTAAAGACTAGATATATTACTGTTACTCAGAGAGACACTACAGTCCATCAAGACTAGATACATTACTGTTACTCAGAGAGAAAGAATATAGTCCATCAAGACTAGATACATTACTGTTACTCAGAGAGACACTACAGTCCATCAAGACTAGATACATTACTGTTACTCAGAGAGAAAGAATATAGTCCATCAAGACTAGATACATTACTGTTACTCAGAGAGACAGAATATAGTCCATCAAGACTAGATACATTACTGTTACTCAGAGAGACACTATAGTCCATTAAAGACTAGATACATTACTGTTACTCAGAGAGACAGAATACAGTCCATCAAGACTAGATACATTACTGTTACTCAGAGAGAAAGAATATAGTCCATCAAGACTAGATACATTACTGTTACTCAGAGAGACAGAATATAGTCCATCAAGACTAGATATATTACTGTTACTCAGAGAGACAGAATATAGTCCGTAAAGACTAGATACATTACTGTTACTCAGAGAGAAAGAATATAGTCCATCAAGACTAGATACATTACTGTTACTCTGAGAGACAGAATATAGTCCGTAAAGACTAGATACATTACTGTTACTCAGAGAGACACTATAGTCCATTAAAGACTAGATACATTACTGTTACTCAGAGAGACACTATAGTCCATTAAAGACTAGATACATTACTGTTACTCAGAGAGACAGAATACAGTCCATCAAGACTAGATACATTACTGTTACTCAGGGAGACAGAATATAGTCCATAAAGACTAGATACATTACTGTTACTCAGAGAGACAGAATATAGTCCATAAAGACTAGATACATTACTGTTACTCAGAGAGACAGAATATAGTCCATAAAGACTAGATACATTACTGTTACTCAGAGAGACAGAATATAGTCCATAAAGACTAGATACATTACTGTTACTCAGAGAGACAGAATATAGTCCATAAAGACTAGATACATTACTGTTACTCAGAGAGACAGAATATAGTCCATCAAGACTAGATACATTACTGTTACTCAGAGGGAAAGAATACAGTCCATCAAGACTAGATACATTACTGTTACTCAGAGAGACAGAATATAGTCCATGAAGACTAGATACATTACTGTTACTCAGAGAGACACTATAGTCCATTAAAGACTAGATACATTACTGTTACTCAGAGAGACACTATAGTCAATTAAAGACTAGATACATTACTGTTACTCAGAGAGAAACTATAGTCCAGTAAAGACTAGATACATTACTGTTACTCAGAGGGAAAGAATATAGCCCATTAAAAACTATATGCATTACTGTTACTCAGAGAGACAGAATATAGTCCATCAAGACTAGATACATTACTGTTACTCAGAGAGACAGAATATAGTCCATCAAGACTAGATACATTACTGTTACTCTGAGAGACAGAATATAGTCCGTAAAGACTAGATACATTACTGTTACTCAGAGAGACACTATAGTCCATTAAAGACTAGATACATTACTGTTACTCAGAGAGACACTATAGTCCATAAAGACTAGATACATTACTGTTACTCAGAGAGACAGAATATAGTTCATAAAGACTAGATACATTACTGTTACTCAGAGAGACAGAATATAGTCCATAAAGACTAGATAGATGCATTACTGTTACTCAGAGAGACAGAATATAGTCCATAAAGACTAGATACATTACTGTTACTCAGAGAGACAGAATATAGTCCATAAAGACTAGATAGATGCATTACTGTTACTCAGAGAGACAGAATATAGTCCATAAAGACTAGATACATTACTGTTACTCAGAGAGACAGAATATAGTCCATAAAGACTAGACACATTACTGTTACTCAGAGAGACAGAATATAGTCCATAAAGACTAGATACATTACTGTTACTCAGAGAGACAGAATATAGTCCATAAAGACTAGATACATTACTGTTACTCAGAGAGACAGAATATAGTCCATAAAGACTAGATACATTACTGTTACTCAGAGAGACAGAATATAGTCCATAAAGACTAGATACATTACTGTTACTCAGAGAGACAGAATATAGTCCATAAAGACTAGATACATTACTGTTACTCAGAGAGACAGAATATAGTCCATTAAAGACTAGATACATTACTGTTACTCAGAGAGACAGAATATAATCCATAAAGACTAGATACATTACTGTTACTCAGAGAGACAGAATATAGTCCATCAAGACTAGATACATTACTGTTACTCAGAGGGAAAGAATATAGTCCATCAAGACTAGATACATTACTGTTACTCAGAGAGACAGAATATAGTCCATGAAGACTAGATACATTACTGTTACTCAGAGAGACACTATAGTCCATTAAAGACTAGATACATTACTGTTACTCAGAGAGACACTATAGTCAATTAAAGACTAGATACATTACTGTTACTCAGAGAGAAACTATAGTCCAGTAAAGACTAGATACATTACTGTTACTCAGAGGGAAAGAATATAGCCCATTAAAAACTATATGCATTACTGTTACTCAGAGAGACAGAATATAGTCCATCAAGACTAGATACATTACTGTTACTCAGAGAGACAGAATATAGTCCATAAAGACTAGATACATTACTGTTACTCAGAGAGACAGAATATAGTCCATAAAGACTAGATACATTACTGTTACTCAGAGAGACAGAATATAGTCCATCAAGACTAGATACATTACTGTTACTCTGAGAGACAGAATATAGTCCGTAAAGACTAGATACATTACTGTTACTCAGAGAGACACTATAGTCCATTAAAGACTAGATACATTACTGTTACTCAGAGAGACACTATAGTCCATAAAGACTAGATACATTACTGTTACTCAGAGAGACAGAATATAGTTCATAAAGACTAGATACATTACTGTTACTCAGAGAGACAGAATATAGTCCATAAAGACTAGATACATTACTGTTACTCAGAGAGACAGAATATAGTCCATAAAGACTAGATAGATGCATTACTGTTACTCAGAGAGACAGAATATAGTCCATAAAGACTAGATACATTACTGTTACTCAGAGAGACAGAATATAGTCCATAAAGACTAGATACATTACTGTTACTCAGAGAGACAGAATATAGTCCATAAAGACTAGATACATTACTGTTACTCAGAGAGACAGAATATAGTCCATAAAGACTAGATACATTACTGTTACTCAGAGAGACAGAATATAGTCCATTAAAGACTAGATACATTACTGTTACTCAGAGAGACAGAATATAGTCCATAAAGACTAGATACATTACTGTTACTCAGAGAGACAGAATATAGTCCATCAAGACTAGATACATTACTGTTACTCAGAGGGAAAGAATATAGTCCATCAAGACTAGATACATTACTGTTACTCAGAGAGACAGAATATAGTCCATAAAGACTAGATACATTACTGTTACTCAGAGAGACAGAATATAGTCCATCAAGACTAGATACATTACTGTTACTCAGAGGGAAAGAATATAGTCCATCAAGACTAGATACATTACTGTTACTCAGAGAGACAGAATATAGTCCATCAAGACTAGATACATTACTGTTACTCAGAGGGAAAGAATATAGTCCATAAAGACTAGATACATTACTGTTACTCAGAGGGAAAGACAGTGACTGTCAGCTGGAGCAATAAGAAATGGAGGCTAAATGTAATATTATTACCGCCAGGGAAAATCCCGTGTGGATTTGAAAAAGGGACTGCATGTGATCTGTTTGACAAAGGTACAGAGGGGAATGGAGGGGAGGCTATAAGTGATATTATTCCAAGGGGAAAAGCCCTGTCCAGAAGTGGCATAAAAACACATTGAGTACTACAGCACATGAAAAGAAACAGCCTAGTGCACGAATGACACTGAGCGACACAATAATTCATAGTATTTCATATAGTCATTATCCACAACATGCCAGCCTGCTACAGACCTTCATAGTCTTTCATATAGTCACAACATGTCAGCCTGCTACAGACCTTCATAGTCTTTCATATAGTCACAACATGTCAGCCTGCTACAGACCTTCATAGTCTTTCATATAGTCACAACATGTCAGCCTGCTACAGACCTTCATAGTCTTTCATATAGTCACAACATGTCAGCCTGGTATAGACCTTCATAGTCTTTCATATAGTCACAACATGTCAGCCTGCTATAGACCTTCATAGTCTTTCATATAGTCACAACATGTCAGCCTGGTACAGACCTTCATAGTCTTTCATATAGTCACAACATGTCAGCCTGCTACAGACCTTCATAGTCTTTCAAATAGTCACAACATGTCAGCCTGCTATAGACCTTCATAGACTTTCATATAGTCACAACATGTCAGCCTGGTATAGACCTTCATAGTCTTTCATATAGTCACAACATGTCAGCCTGGTATAGACCTTCATAGTATTTCATACAGTCACAACATGCCAGCCTGCTACAGACCTTCATAGTCTTTCATATAGTCACAACATGTCGGCCTGGTATAGACCTTTATAGTCTTTCATATAGTCATTATCCACAACATGCCAGCCTGCTATAGACCTTCATAGTCTTTCATATAGTCACAACATGTCAGCCTGCTATAGACCGTCATAGTATTTCATATAGCCACAACATGTCAGCCTGCTATAGACCTCAGTATGACCTAAATTCTCTCGTAATATTCCAACACAGTCATCTGTGTAACAGTGGTAACTGCTCTGTCCCTCTCCATGGAACACATCAGCTTCGTTAGATGTTTAATATCAGCCCCAGTGTAGCTGTAACAAGTACATCACCACCCTGCGCACTTCAGTTGGTACAATCTGTTGACCAGCGCCTGTTCACTTCTTTATTTATACAGCTACTGTGTGTGTGTGTGTGTGTGTGTGTGTGTGTGTGTGTGTGTGTGTGTGTGTGTGTGTGTGTGTGTGTGTGTGTGTGTGTGTGTGTGTGTGTGTGTGCGTGCGTGCGTGCGTGCGTGTGTGTGTGTGAGAGTTTTTGGTTATTTATTTATTTACCGTGGATTTTCCGTGATGCTGGGCTATTTAAAGAACTACAGGAAGTGCACTAGCCCGTAGTTCTCCCCCACAGTGTGCACCCATGGGAAATAGGGTTCATGGGAACCTCAGGCCTCCCCAGAAGCCTCTGTCTCTGCAAGAGCAGCTTCCCCCTCTCTATGACTCTCTTTCTATTTCATTCTCTTCATCTCTCGTACTCTCCCCTTCTGTATTTTGGCTGTTCAGAGGATGTAACTTTCTATCTGATGCGTCCTCTCTCGCTCTCTCTTTCACTCTCTGCCCTCTCTCTCTTCCCCCCTTCTTTCTCTCTCTCTCCTTCCCCCCTTCTCTCTCGCTCTCTCTCTCTCTCTCTCTTCCCCTCTTCTCTCTCTCTCTCTCTCTCTCTCTCTCTCTTCCCCCTTCTCTCTCACTCTCTCTCTCTCTCTCTCTTCTTCCCCCCTTTTTTCGCTCTCTCTCCCTTCCCCCCTTCTCTCTCGCTCTCTCTCTCTCTCTTCCCCCCTTCTCTCTCTCTCTTTCTTCCCCCTTCTCTCTTGCTCTCTCTTTCACTCTCTCTTCCCCCCTTCTCTCTCTCTTCCCCCTTCTCTCTCTCTCTTCCCCCCTTCTCTCTCTCTTCCCCCCCTTCTCTCTCTCTTCCCCCCTTCTCTCTCTCTCTCTTCCCCCCTTCTCTCTCTCTTCCCCCCTTCTCTCTCGCTCTCTCTTTCACTCTCTCTTTCACTCTCTGCCCTCTCTCTCTTCCCCCATCCCCTCTCTCTCTCTTCACTCTCTCTTTCTCTCTCTCCCCCCCGCTCTCTCTCTCTCACTCTCTCTTTCACTCTCTGCCCTCTCTCTCTTCCCCCCTTCTTTCTCTCTCTCTCCCTTCCCCCCTTCTCTCTCGCTCTCTCTCTCTCTTCCCCCCTCCTCTCTCACTCTCT
>NW_022263416.1:2500-30000 GCF_002021735.2 Oncorhynchus kisutch | reverse complement strand
GTGTAGAGTAGAGTAGTGTAGTGTAGAGTAGTGTAGAGTAGTGTAGAGTAGAGTAGTGTAGAGTAGAGTAGTGCAGAGTAGTGTAGAGTAGTGTAGAGTAGAGTTGAGTAGAGTAGTGTAGAGTAGAGTAGTGTAGAGTAGTGTAGAGTAGTGTAGAGTAGTGTAGAGTAGAGTAGTGTAGAGTAGAGTAGTGTAGAGTAGTGTAGAGTAGTGTAGAGTAGAGTAGAGAGTAGTGTAGAGTAGAGTAGTGTAGAGTAGTGTAGAGTAGTGTAGAGTAGTGTAGAGTAGAGTAGTGTAGAGTAGAGTAGTGTAGAGTAGTGTAGAGTAGTGTAGAGTAGAGTAGTGTAGAGTAGAGTAGTGTAGAGTAGTGTAGAGTAGAGTAGTGTAGAGTAGTGTAGAGTAGTGTAGAGTAGTGTAGAGTAGAGTAGTGTAGAGTAGAGTAGTGTAGAGTAGTGTAGAGTAGTGTAGAGTAGAGTTGAGTAGAGTAGTGTAGTATAGTGTACTGTAGAGTAGAGTAGTGTAGTATAGTGTACTGTAGAGTAGAGTAGTGTAGAGTAGAGTAGAGTAGTGTGGAGTAGAGTAGAGTAGTGTAGTATAGTGTAGAGTAGTGTAGAGTAGTGTAGAGTAGAGTAGTGTAGAGTAGAGTCGAGTAGTGTAGAGTAGTGTAGTATAGTGTACTGTAGAGTAGTGTAGAGTAGAGTAGAGTAGTGTGGAGTAGAGTAGTGTAGAGTAGAGTAGTGTAGTGTGGAGTAGAGTAGAGTAGAGTAGTGTAGTATAGTGTAGAGTAGTGTAGAGTAGAGTAGAGTAGAGTAGAGTAGAGTAGAGTAGAGTAGTGTAGAGTAGTGTAGAGTAGAGTAGTGTAGAGTAGAGTAGTGTAGTATAGTGTACTGTAGAGTAGAGTAGTGTAGAGTAGAGTAGTGTAGAGTAGAGTAGAGTAGAGTAGAGTAGAGTAGAGTAGAGTAGTGTGGAGTAGAGTAGAGTAGTGTAGTATAGTGTAGAGTAGTGTACTGTAGAGTAGTGTAGAGTAGTGTAGTGTAGAGTAGAGTAGTATAGAGTAGTGTACTGTAGAGTGCTGTAGAGTAGTGTAGAGTAAAGTAGAGTAGAGTTGAATAAAGTAGAGTAGAGTAGAGTAGAGTAGAGTAGAGTAGAGTAGAGTAGAGTAGAGTAGAGGTAGAGTAGAGTAGAGTAGAGTAGAATAGAGTAGAGTAGAATAAAGTAGAGTAGAGTTGAATAGAGTAGAATAGAGTAGAGTAGAATAAAGTAGAGTAGAGTTGAATAGAGTAGAGTTGAGTAGAGTAGAGTAGAGTTGAATAGAGTATAATAGAATAGAGTAGAATAGAGTAGAGTATAGTAGAATAGAGTAGAGTAGAGTAGAGTAGAGTAGAGTAGAGTAGAGTAGAGTAGAGTAGTGTAGAGTAGTGTAGAGTAGAGTTGAGTAGAGTAGTGTAGTATAGTGTACTGTAGAGTAGAGTAGTGTAGTATAGTGTACTGTAGAGTAGTGTAGAGTAGAGTAGAGTAGTGTGGAGTAGAGTAGAGTAGTGTAGTATAGTGTAGAGTAGTGTAGAGTAGTGTAGAGTAGTGTAGAGTAGAGTAGTGTAGAGTAGTGTAGTATAGTGTACTGTAGAGTAGTGTAGAGTAGAGTAGAGTAGTGTGGAGTAGAGTAGAGTAGTGTAGTATAGTGTAGAGTAGTGTAGAGTAGAGTAGAGTAGTGTAGAGTAGAGTAGTGTAGAGTAGAGTAGTGTAGTATAGTGTACTGTAGAGTAGAGTAGTGTAGAGTAGAGTAGTGTAGAGTAGAGTAGAGTAGAGTAGAGTAGAGTGGAGTAGAGTAGAGTAGTGTAGTATAGTGTAGAGTAGTGTAGAGTAGTGTAGTGTAGAGTAGAGTAGTATAGAGTAGTGTACTGTAGAGTGCTGTAGAGTAGTGTAGAGTAAAGTAGAGTAGAGTTGAATAAAGTAGAGTAGAGTAGAGTAGAGTAGAGTAGAGTAGAGTAGAGTAGAGTAGAATAGAATAGAGTAGAGTAGAGTAGAATAAAGTAGAGTAGAGTTGAATAGAGTAGAATAGAGTAGAGTAGAATAAAGTAGAGTAGAGTTGAATAGAGTAGAGTTGAGTAGAGTAGAGTAGAGTTGAATAGAGTATAATAGAATAGAGTAGAATAGAGTATAGTAGAATAGAGTAGAGTAGAGTAGAGTAGAGTAGAGTAGAGTAGAGTAGAGTAGATTAGAGTAGAGTAGTGTTGTGTATAAAGTTAGAGTAATGAATTGTAGAGTATTCAGCCTGTTTCACTCGGTGTCATTTCAATTTTTCTGCCTCTCTCTCTCTCCATCATTCTCAATCTCTCTTTTCCTATTCATCTTTCACGCCTGCCTTTCTCTCATTTCACCCTTCTCTTTTTCTCTTCCTCTGTTTTTCTCTCTCTCCATTCCTCTCTCTCTCTCTCTCTCCATCTCTCCTTTCTGCCCCTTCTCTCTTCATCTCCTTCTTCCCCTATTCTCCTCTTTCCCTCCCTTCCTCTCTCCTCTCCTTCCTCTCCCACACCTTCCCACAACTCAGCACAACCCTGAAACTGCGGTCGCCACAACTTTTTCCATTCTCCAAATCACCAGTGACGACGTCACAATGGTGCCTCAGTTCAGTGGCCATGTTTCAGACGTCTGGTTGAACACGGTCGTATGAAAGCTGATGTAGAACAGTCAGAAAGCAGCTATGATAACATCACACACACAAAGGGCACAAGTGTTCCCTCTGAATGGCCAGTTGGACCCATGTCAGGCCTGGGTATCCGGGCAAGCAGTATAACTATAACCATATGTGGACACACACACACACACACACACACACTCCGTAAAGAGAAGTTAAAACAAGCAAACCGTTAACATTGTAGCCGAAGAACCCAAAAAATATGAGAAGAAAAACTCCCTAAAGTGATGGTATAACACACACACACACACACACGCACACACACACACACACACACACACACACACACACACACACACACACACACACACACACACACACACACACACACACACGCACACACACGCACACACACACACACACACACACACACACACACACACACAGGCCATGAATGCACCATTGATTAGAGGCCTGCTAGGCTGTTACTCATGGAGAGAATTAAGTGTATAAATGACATCATAAACATTGGGTAAGACATTGTTAAGAGAGGAGACGGTATGGCCGTAGGGAGGGAGGGAGGGAGGGAGGGAGGGAGGGAGGGAGGGAGGGAGGGAGGGAGGGAGGGAGGGAGGGAGGAGGGAGGGAGGGAGGGAGGGAGGGAGGGAGGGAGGGAGGAGGGAGGGAGGGAGGGAGAATAACAGTATGTTTTTTTGTTATGCATCTTTAGACAAAAGCACAGATTCAAGTCCATAGAGGATAACAAGGCTTTCCAATAACCCATCAACAGAGAAAGACACATCCAACCCCAGGAAATGTAAAATTGCCCTTCATGGAGGTTCATCAATATAAACGTAAGTATATATATATGCAGGTAATATATATGTAGGTAATATATATGCAAGTAATATATATGCAGGTAATATATATGCAGGTAATATATATGCAGGTGATATATATGCAGGTAATATATATGGTAATATATATACAGGTAATATATATGGTAATATATATGCAGGTAATATATATGCAGGTAATATATATGCAGGTAATATATATGCAGGTAATATATATGGTAATATATATGCAGGTAATATATATGCAGGTAATATATATGCAGGTGATATATATGCAGGTAATATATATGGTAATATATATACAGGTAATATATATGGTAATATATATGCAGGTAATATATATGCAGGTAATATATATGGTAATATATATGCAGGTAATATATATGGTAATATATATGCAGGTAATATGTATACAGGTAATATATATGGTAATATATATGCAGGTAATATATATGGTAATATATATGCAGGTAATATATATGGTAATATATATGCAGGTAATATGTATACAGGTAATATATATGGTAATATATATGCAGGTAATATATATGCAGGTAATATATATGGTAATATATATGCAGTTAATATATATGCAGGTAATATATATGCAGGTAATATATATGCAGGTAATATATATATGCAGGTAATATATATGCAGGTAATATATATGCAGGTAATATATATATGCAGGTAATATATATGCAGGTAATATATATGCAGGTAATATATATGCAGGTAATATATATGCAGGTAATATATATGGTAATATATATACAGGTAATATATATGCAGGTAATATATATGGTAATATATATACAGGTAATATATATGCAGGTAATATATATGCAGGTAATATATATGGTAATATATATACAGGTAATATATATGCAGGTAATATATATGGTAATATATATACAGGTAATATATATGGTAATATATATACAGGTAATATATATGGTAATATATATGCAGGTAATATATATACAGGTAATATATATGGTAATATATATACAGGTAATATATATACAGGTAATATATATGGTAATATATATACAGGTAATATATATGGTAATATATATGCAGGTATATATATACAGGTAATATATATGCAGGTAATATATATGGTAATATATATACAGGTAATATATATGCAGGTAATATATATGCAGGTAATATATATGGTAATATATATACAGGTAATATATATGCAGGTAATATATATGGTAATATATATACAGGTAATATATATGCAGGTAATATATATGGTAATATATATACAGGTAATATATATGGTAATATATATGCAGGTAATATATATGCAGGTAATATATATGGTAATATATATACAGGTAATATATATGCAGGTAATATATGCAGGTAATATATATGGTAATATATATACAGGTAATATATATGCAGGTAATATATATGGTAATATATATACAGGTAATATATATGCAGGTAATATATATGGTAATATATATGCAGGTAATATATATGCAGGTAATATATATGGTAATATATATGCAGGTAATATATATATGCAGGTAATATATATGGTAATATATATGCAGGTAATATATATGCAGGTAATATATATGCAGGTAATATATATATGCAGGTAATATATATGCAGGTAATATATATATGCAGGTAATATATATGCAGGTAATATATATATGCAGGTAATATATATGCAGGTAATATATATATGCAGGTAATATATATGCAGGTAATATATATGCCGGTAATATATATGCAGGTGACATGGTGACAAAGTCTATTCCACTTTAGTTCTTCTACAAAGCTGTGGGAAGACGAACGTCACATATGGAACATTTTCAATATCTAAAATATGGATGAATTATGGTTGTTTCATTTGTGTGTTAGTCCTCAAATATACTCATATTGGTGTGTTAGTCCTCAGATATATTCATATTGGTGTGTTAGTCCTCAGATATATTCATATTGGTGTGTTGTGTGTTAGTCCTCAGATATATTCATATTGGTGTGTTGTATGTTAGTCCTCAGATATATTCATATTGGTGTGTTGTGTGTTAGTCCTCAGATATATTCATATTGGTGTGTTGTGTGTTAGTCCTCAGATATATTCATATTGGTGTGTTGTATGTTAGTCCTCAGATATATTCATATTGGTGTGTTAGTCCTCAGATATATTCATATTGGTGTGTTGTGTGTTAGTCCTCAGATATATTCATATTGGTATGTTGTATGTTAGTCCTCAGATATATTCCTATTGGTGTGTTAGTCCTCAGATATATTCATATTGGTATGTTGTATGTTAGTCCTCAGATATATTCATATTGGTATGTTGTATGTTAGTCCTCAGATATATTCATATTGGTATGTTGTATGTTAGTCCTCAGATAATTTCACATTGGTGTGTTAGTCCTCAGATATATTCATATTGGTATGTTGTATGTTAGTCCTCAGATATATTCATATTGGTGTGTTGTGTGTTAGTCCTCAGATATATTCATATTGGTATGTTGTATGTTAGTCCTCAGATATATTCATATTGGTGTGTTGTGTGTTAGTCCTCAGATATATTCATATTGGTGTGTTAGTCCTCAGATATATTCATATTGGTATGTTGTGTGTTAGTCCTCAAATAATTTCACATTGGTGTGTTAGTCCTCAGATATATTCATATTGGTGTGTTGTGTGTTAGTCCTCAGATATATTCATATTAGTGTGTTAGTCCTCAGATATATTCGTATTGGTGTGTTAGTCCTCAAATATATTCATATTGGTGTGTTAGTCCTCAGATATATTCATATTGGTGTGTTGTGTGTTAGTCCTCAGATATATTCATATTGGTGTGTTAGTCCTCAGATATATTCATATTGGTGTGTTAGTCCTCAAATATATTCATATTTGGTGTGTTAGTCCTCAGATATATTTGTGTTGGTGTGTTAGTCCTCAGATATATTCATATTGGTATGTTGTGTGTTAGTCCTCAAATAATTTCATATTGGTGTGTTGTGTGTTAGTCCTCAGATATATTGGTGTGTTAGTCCTCAGATATATTCATATTGGTGTGTTAGTCCTCAGATATGTTCATATTGGTGTGTTGGTCCTCAGATATGTTCATATTGGTGTGTTAGTCCTCAAATATATTCATGTTGGTGTGTTAGTTTTCAGATATACTCATATTGGTGTGTTAGTCCTCAGATATATTCATATTGGTGTGTTGTATGTTAGTCCTCAGATATATTCATATTGGTGTGTTGTGTGTTAGTCCTCAGATATATTCATATTGGTGTGTTGTGTGTTAGTCCTCAGATATATTCATATTGGTGTGTTAGTCCTCAGATATATTCATATTGGTGTGTTGTGTGTTAGTCCTCAGATATATTCATATTGGTGTGTTAGTCCTCAGATATATTCATATTGGTGTGTTGTGTGTTAGTCCTCAGATATATTCATGTTGGTGTGTTAGTCCTCAGATATATTCATGTTGGTGTGTTGTGTGTTAGTCCTAAAACTAAGTTGAAAGCACATACACACGAACACACACACACAAACACGTACGCAAAACTTTATAGTTCACCAGTTGAAAACAACTAAACTTTATAGTTCACCAGTTGAAAACAACTAAACTTTATAGTTCACCAGTTGAAAACAACAACTGGTTTGAAAGCTTCCAGTTCAGTCCCAGTAGATTTGTTCCAAGTCAGACGATGCATGGTGGTCTAATCCTCTAGGTATACACTCTCACACACACACACAAACACACACACACGCACACACACACACACACACACACACACACACACACACACACACACACAGACACACACACACACACACACAACACACACACACACACACACACACACTCTCTCTCTCTCTCTATCACACACACACACACACACACACGTGCACACACACGCACACACACACACACACATATACACACACACATACACACACACAGAGGTGTGGTGGCGTTTGATGGTCTGTTCTCCAGGCCATGGAGTTTGTTTGGCTCCAGGTTGTATTTGACATATTTTTCATAAAAAGGAACGTTAGCATGGCTAGAAGCTGGGTAGGATTTAATTCACACACACACACACACAAACACACACACAAACTTAACTTGTAAAGTCTACACACACACATGTACACACGCGCGCACACACAGAAAAACTTAACATTTAAAGTCTACACACAGGCAGACTATCAAACACACACACAAACTTTGGTACGCACACAATTATTCACACACACCGAATATGCACAACCAGCCAACAGCAAATGCAAGTCTTAAGTGAGTTAGGGCTCACTGAATTACAGTATCAGTTAAAGGGAAGGGCTCACTGAATTACAGTATCAGTTAAAGGGGAGGGCTCACTGAGTTACAGTACCAGTTAAAGGGAAGGGCTCACTGAGTTACAGTACCAGTTAAAGGGAAGGGCTCACTGAGTTACAGTACCAGTTAAAGGGAAGGGCTCACTGAGTTACAGTACCAGTTAAAGGGAAGGGCTCACTGAGTTACAGTACCAGTTAAAGGGGAGGGCTCACTGAGTTACAGTACCAGTTAAAGGGGAGGGCTCACTGAGTTACAGTACCAGTTAAAGGGAAGGGCTCACTGAGTTACAGTATCAGTTAAAGGGAAGGGCTCACTGAGTTACAGTACCAGTTAAAGGGAAGGGCTCACTGAATTACAGTATCAGTTAAAGGGGAGGGCTCACTGAATTACAGTATCAGTTAAAGGGGAGGGCTCACTGAGTTACAGTATCAGCGAGACCCGTAATAGCGAGTACACAATAACACGAACATGAACCCTGTAACCACGGGGGAATGAACCCTGTAACCACGGGGGAATGAACCCTGTAACCACGGGGAATGAACCCTGTAACCACGGGGAATGAACCCTGTAACCACGGGGAATGAACCCTGTAACCACGTGGAATGAACCCTGTAACCACGGGAATGATCCCTGTAACCACGGGGAATGATCCCTGCAACCACGGGGAATGAACCCTGTAACCACAGGGAATGATCCCTGTAACCACGGGGAATGAACCCTGTAACCACGGGGAATGAACCCTGTAACCATGGGGAATGATCCCTGTAACCACGGGGAATGATCCCTGTAACCACGGGGAATGATCCCTGTAACCACGGGGAATGAGCCCTGTAACCACAGGGAATGAACCCTGTAACCACAGGGAATGATCCCTGTAACCACGGGGAATGAACCCTGTAACCACAGGGAATGAACCCTGTAACCAAAGGGAATGAACCCTGTAACCACGTGGAACTAATGGGTCAAAATTAGATGTTTATCCACATTACGTCAAATCCCGATTTTAAACTATGCGATCGGGGTGCAAGACACACATACGCAATCATTTCTGGAAAAAAACACAAATTAAAAAAATGTGTGGACGAAGCGTTTTGGAAACAAACACTTCACATACACAGTACCAGTCAAGTTTGGACACATCTACTCATTCAAGGGTTTCTCTTTATTTCTACTATTTTCTACATTGTAGAAGACATCAAAACTATGATATAACATATATGGAATCATGTAGCAAGCAAAAAAGCGTTAAACATATCAATATATATTTTTCTCAACCAGCTTCACGAGGTAGTCATCTGGAATCCATTTCAATTAACAGGTGTGCCTTGTTAAAAGTAAATTTGTGGAATTTCTTTCCTTCTTAAAAACTTCTTTGGGAAAGGGGGGGCAGTAATTGAGTAACTTGGATGAATAAGGTGCCCAGAGTAAACTGCTTGTTACCCAGGCCCAGAAGCTATTATATGCATATAAGTAGTAGATTTGGATAGAAAACACTCTGAAGTTTCCAAAATGGTTAAAATAAGGTCTGTGAGTATAACAGAACTCATATGGCAGGCAAAAACCTGAGACAAATCCAACCAGGAAGTGTGAATTCTGAGGTTTGTAGTTTTATTTAAGTGATTGCCTATCCAATATGCTGTGTCTATGGGGCCAGATTGCACTTCCCAAGGCTTCCAGCAGATGTCAACAGTCTTTAGAAAGTTGTTTGAGGCTTCTATTGTGGAATGGACCGAATAAGAGCTGTTTCAACAAGTGGACTAGGCTGTGGCCAATCAGCTGTTTACTGCGCTGTCACTCGGGCACGCCGTTCCTTCTTTTTCCTCTGTAATGAATACGCTATTGTACAGGTTGGAATATTACTGAAGATTTATTTTCAAGGGTTGATTGTAAACATCGTTTGACATTTTTCTACAAACTGCAATGGAACTTTTTTTACTTTCGTCTGGATTTTGCACTTGCGCATTTTGCCTTTGGAATAGTGAACGAAACGCGTATTTGGACATAAATATGGATGTAATCTAACAAAACTAACATTTCTTGTGGAAGAGTGAGTCCTGGGAGTGCATTCCGATGAAGATCAGCAAAGGTAAGTGAAGATTTATAATGCTATTTCTGACTTTTGTTGACTCCACAATTTGGCGGGTAACTGTATGGCTTTGGTGGTATGGCTGGCGGGTAACTGTATGGCTTTGGTGGTATGGCTGGCGGGTAACTGTATGGCTTTGGTGGTATGGCTGGCGGGTAACTGTATGGCTGGCTTTGGTGGTATGGCTGGCTGGTAACTGTATGGCTGGCTTTTGTGGTATGGCTGGCTGGTAACTGTATGGCTTTGGTGGTATGGCTGGCTGGTAACTGTATGGCTTTGGTGGTATGGCTGGCTGGTAACTGTATGGCTTTGGTGGTATGGCTGGCTGGTAACTGTATGGCTTTGGTGGTATGGCTGGCTGGTAACTGTATGGCTTTGGTGGTATGGCTGGCTGGTAACTGTATGGCTGGCTGGTAACTGTATGGCTGGCTGGTAACTGTATGGCTGGCTGGTAACTGTATGGCTTTGGTGGTATGGCTGGCTGGTAACTGTATGGCTGGCTGGTAACTGTATGGCTGGCTGGTAACTGTATGGCTGGCTGGTAACTGTATGGCTGGCTGGTAACTGTATGGCTGGCGGGTAACTGTATGGCTGGCTGGTAACTGTATGGCTGGCGGGTAACTGTATGGCTGGCGGGTAACTGTATGCTGGCGGGTAACTGTATGGCTGGCTGGTAACTGTATGGCTGGCTTTGGTGGTATGGCTGGCGGGTAACTGTATGGCTGGCTGGTAACTGTATGGCTGGCTTTGGTGGTATGGCTGGCGGGTAACTGTATGGCTGGCTGGTAACTGTATGGCTGGCTGGTAACTGTATGGCTGGCTTTGGTGGTATGGCTGGCTGGTAACTGTATGGCTGGCTTTGGTGGTATGGCTGGCTGGTAACTGTATGGCTGGCTTTGGTGGTATGGCTGGCTGGTAACTGTATGGCTGGCTTTGGTGGTATGGCTGGCTGGTAACTGTATGGCTTTGGTGGTATGGCTGGCTGGTAACTGTATGGCTGGCTTTGGTGGTATGGCTGGCTGGTACTGTATGGCTTTGGTGGTATGGCTGGCTGGTAACTGTATGGCTTTGGTGGTATGGCTGGCTGGTAACTGTATGGCTTTGGTGGTATGGCTGGCTGGTAACTGTATGGCTTTGGTGGTATGGCTGGCTGGTAACTGTATGGCTTTGGTGGTATGGCTGGCTGGTAACTGTATGGCTTTGGTGGTATGGCTGGCTGGTAACTGTATGGCTTTGGTGGTATGGCTGGCTGGTAACTGTATGGCTTTGGTGGTATGGCTGGCTGGTAACTGTATGGCTGGCTGGTAACTGTATGGCTGGCTGGTAACTGTATGGCTGGCTGGTAACTGTATGGCTTTGGTGGTATGGCTGGCTGGTAACTGTATGGCTGGCTGGTAACTGTATGGCTGGCTGGTAACTGTATGGCTGGCTGGTAACTGTATGGCTGGCTGGTAACTGTATGGCTGGCGGGTAACTGTATGGCTGGCTGGTAACTGTATGGCTGGCGGGTAACTGTATGGCTGGCGGGTAACTGTATGGCTGGCGGGTAACTGTATGGCTGGCTGGTAACTGTATGGCTGGCTTTGGTGGTATGGCTGGCGGGTAACTGTATGGCTGGCTGGTAACTGTATGGCTGGCTGGTAACTGTATGGCTGGCTTTGGTGGTATGGCTGGCTGGTAACTGTATGGCTGGCTTTGGTGGTATGGCTGGCTGGTAACTGTATGGCTGGCTTTGGGTGGTATGGCTGGCTGGTAACTGTATGGCTGGCTTTGGTGGTATGGCTGGCTGGTAACTGTATGGCTTTGGTGGTATGGCTGGCTGGTAACTGTATGGCTGGCTTTGGTGGTATGGCTGGCTGGTAACTGTATGGCTTTGGTGGTATGGCTGGCTGGTAACTGTATGGCTTGGTGGTATGGCTGGCTGGTAACTGTATGGCTTTGGTGGTATGGCTGGCTGGTAACTGTATGGCTTTGGTGGTATGGCTGGCTGGTAACTGTATGGCTTTGGTGGTATGGCTGGCTGGTACTGTATGGCTTTGGTGGTATGGCTGGCTGGTAACTGTATGGCTTTGGTGGTATGGCTGGCTGGTAACTGTATGGCTTTGGTGGTATGGCTGGCTGGTAACGTAACTGTATGGCTGGCTGGTACTGTATGGCTGGCTGGTAACTGTATGGCTGGCTGGTAACTGTATGGCTGCTGGTAATGTATGGCTGGCTGGTAACTGTATGGCTGGCTGGTAACTGTATGGCTGGCTGGTAACTGTATGGCTGGCTGGTAACTGTATGGCTGGCTGGTAACTGTATGGCTGGCGGGTAACTGTATGGCTGGCTGGTAACTGTATGGCTGGCGGGTAACTGTATGGCTGGCGGGTAACTGTATGGCTGGCGGGTAACTGTATGGCTGGCTGGTAACTGTATGGCTGGCTTTGGTGGTATGGCTGGCGGGTAACTGTATGGCTGGCTGGTAACTGTATGGCTGGCTTGGTGGTATGGCTGGCGGGTAACTGTATGGCTGGCTGGTAACTGTATGGCTGGCTGGTAACTGTATGGCTGGCTTTGGTGGTATGGCTGGCTGGTAACTGTATGGCTGGCTTTGGTGGTATGGCTGGCTGGTAACTGTATGGCTGGCTTTGGTGGTATGGCTGGCTGGTAACTGTATGGCTGGCTTTGGTGGTATGGCTGGCTGGTAACTGTATGGCTTTGGTGGTATGGCTGGCTGGTAACTGTATGGCTGGCTTTGGTGGTATGGCTGGCTGGTAACTGTATGGCTTTGGTGGTATGGCTGGCTGGTAACTGTATGGCTTTGGTGGTATGGCTGGCTGGTAACTGTATGGCTTTGGTGGTATGGCTGGCTGGTAACTGTATGGCTTTGGTGGTATGGCTGGCTGGTAACTGTATGGCTTTGGTGGTATGGCTGGCTGGTAACTGTATGGCTTTGGTGGCATGGCTGGCTGGTAACTGTATGGCTTTGGTGGTATGGCTGGCTGGTAACTGTATGGCTGGCTTTGGTGGTATGGCTGGCGGGTAACTGTATGGCTTTGGTGGTATGGCTGGCTGGTAACTGTATGGCTTTGGTGGTATGGCTGGCTGGTAACTGTATGGCTTTGGTGGTATGGCTGGCTGGTAACTGTATGGCTGGCTGGTAACTGTATGGCTGGCTGGTAACTGTATGGCTGGCTGGTAACTGTATGGCTGGCGGGTAACTGTATGGCTGGCTGGTAACTGTATGGCTTTGGTGGTATGGCTGGCTGGTAACTGTATGGCTGGCTGGTAACTGTATGGCTGGCTGGTAACTGTATGGCTGGCGGGTAACTGTATGGCTGGCTGGTAACTGTATGGCTTTGGTGGTATGGCTGGCTGGTAACTGTATGGCTGGCTGGTAACTGTATGGCTGGCGGGTAACTGTATGGCTGGCTGGTAACTGTATGGCTGGCTGGTAACTGTATGGCTGGCTGGTAACTGTATGGCTGGCTGGTAACTGTATGGCTGGCTGGTAACTGTATGGCTGGCTGGTAACTGTATGGCTTTGGTGGCTGAACGCTGTTCTCAGATTATTGAATATTGTGCTTTTGCCGTAAAGCTTTATGAAATCTTCTAATCTGACAGCGGTTGCATTAAGAACACGTTTATCTTTAATTCTATGTAAAACGTGTATCTTTCATCAAAGTTGATGTTATTTGATGTGGCTCTCTGCAATTTCTCTGGATGTTTTGGAGACATTTCTGAACATGGCACCAATGTAAACTGAGGTTTTTGGATATAAATATAAACCGCTGTGTCTTTGTGAGACGCAGAGTAGGTGAACTGATGATCTACTCATGTGTGGTTCCCACCATGAAGCATGGAGGAGGTGTGATGGTGCAGGGGTGCATTTCTGGTGACACTGTCAGTGGTTTATTTAGAATGCAATGCACACGTAACCAGCATTGCCACCACAGCATTCTGCAGCGATACGCCATCCCATCTGGTTTGCACTTAGTCCCACTATCATTTGTTTTTCAACAGGACAATGACCTAACTCAAAGTGGGCTGTCATTTGCCTTGTACTGTGGAGGGGCTTCCGTCTGGCAACTCTACCATAAAAGCCTGATTGGTGAAGTGCTACAGAGATGGTTTTCCTTCTGAAAGGTTTTCCCATCTCCACAGAGGTACTCAAGAGCTCTGTCAGAGTGACAATTGGGTTCTTGGTCACCTACTTGACCAAGGCCCTTCTCCCCCGATTGCTGAGTTTGACCGTGCGGCCAGCTCTAGGAAAAGTCTTGGTGGTTCTAAACAGTGTTCTTGGTGGTTCTAAACAGTGTTTTTGGTGGTTCTAAACAGTGTTCTTGGTGGTTCTAAACAGTGTTCTAGGTGGTTCTAAACAGTGTACTTGGTGGTTCTAAACAGTGTTCTTGGTGGTTCTAAACAGTGTTCTTGGTGGTTCTAAACAGTGTTCTTGGGGACCTTCAATGCTGCAGAATGTTTTCCCCAGATCTGTGCCTCGACACAATCATTGCTTCATTTTTTTTTCTGATATGCACTGTCAACTGTGGGACCTTATATAGACAGGCGTGTCTTTCGAAATGAATCCGAATCAATTGAATTTACCACAGGTGGACTCCGATCAAGTTGAAGAAACATCTCAAGATGATTAATGGGAACAGGATGGACCTGAGCTCAATATCAAGTCTCATAACAAAGGGTCTGAATACTTATGTAAATATTATATTAACACTTAA
This sequence comes from Oncorhynchus kisutch, assembly GCF_002021735.2. Classification (NCBI taxonomy): domain Eukaryota; kingdom Metazoa; phylum Chordata; class Actinopteri; order Salmoniformes; family Salmonidae; genus Oncorhynchus; species Oncorhynchus kisutch. Next base: position 15,368 of record NW_022263416.1, on the reverse strand, counting down.
CATTATATTAACATGGCAGTTTGATGGAATAAACATATTTAGTAGAAAATGTGGTTCAATAGAAAGTGTGGTTCAATAGAAACACACACACACACACACACACACACACACACACACACACACACACACACACACACACACACACACACACACACACACACACACACACACACACACACACACACACCATGGATAGAATGCATGAGTCTGCCTGCACTAATGTTCACTGTCCATCCAAAGTGGTTAGTAGACAACACAGGGTTCATCTACTGGTTACAAATGTGGAGTTTTTAAAGTTTGACAACTTTGACAAAGACATTAAAGGACAAAGTAGTGCCATGCTCCCACACACACATAGAAAGTGTGGTTCAATAGAAACACACACACACACACACACACACACACACACACACACACACACACACACACACACACACACACACACACACACACACACACACACACACACACACACACACACACACAGTAGTGCCATGCTCCCACACACACACACACACACACACACACACACACATACACACACACACACACACACACAGTAGTGCCATGCTCCCACACACACACACACACACACACACACACACACACACACACACACACACACACACACACACACACACACACACACACACACACAAACACACACACACACATACATAAACACACAAACACACACACACACATACATAAACACACACACACACACACAGTAGTGACATTCAATGGAAGTCAATATAAAGCAATGTTAGAGTTCTAATAATTTGAGTTAATTACCTTTAAATCATTGCATTTTATAGTGTAGAGGGTAATTTGATGTGAGAAAAATGGATGTTAAATCACCATGACTACCACAGTAGTCTCAGCCTCCAGTATTTATGCTGCAGTAGTTTATGTGTCGGGGGGCTAGGGTCAGTTTGTTATATCTGAGTACTTCTCCTGTCCTATTCGGTGTCCTGTGTGAATCTAAGTGTGCGTTCTCTAATTCTTTCCTTCTCTCTCTCGGAGGACCTGAGCCCTAGGACCATGCCCCAGGATTACCTGACATGATGACTCCTTGCTGTCCCCAGTCCACCTGGCCATGCTGCTGTTCCAGTTTCAACTGACCTGAGCCCTAGGACCATGCCCCAGGACTACCTGACATGATGACTCCTTGCTGTCCCCAGTCCACCTGACTGTGCTGCTGCTCCAGTTTCAACTGTTCTGCCTTATTATTATTTGACCATGCTGGTCATTTATGAACATTTGAACATCTTGGCCATGTTCTGTTATAATCTCCACCCGGCACAGCCAGAAGAGGACTGGCCACCCCACATAGCCTGGTTCCTCTCTAGGTTTCTTCCTAGGTTTTGGCCTTTCCAGGGAGTTTTTCCTAGCCACCGTGCTTCTACACCTGCATTGCTTGCTGTTTGGGGTTTTAGGCTGGGTTTCTGTACAGCACTTTGAGATATCAGCTGATGTACGAAGGGCTATATAAATAAATTTGATTTGATTTTGATTTGATTTAAACACACCAAAATTAGAAGCCCTGTATGTGTCCATGATAAAACTGGTTTGGATCTTGAAACAGAGAAATCTACTTCAGGTCGCTGCCAGCGCTCAGGTACGATAAACTACATGTCGACCTCATCACTTTCTCTAACATTTGAACTCTCTCTCTCTCTCTCTCTCTCTCTCTCTACTCTCTCCCTCTCTCTCTCTCTCTCTCCTCTCCTCTCTCTCTCTACTCTCTCCCTCTCTCTCTCTCTCTCTCTCTCTCTCTCTCTCTCTCTCTCTCCTCTACTCTCTCTCTCTCTCTCTCTCCCTCTCTCTCTCTCACCCTCTCTCTCTCTCCAGTTTCTAACGATGAAGCTAATGGAACAACATGACAGAGTAGAGATACTGTTAGAGACGTCTCCACAATAATCAGACATATAGAAATATTAAAACAATAAACCTTTTAGACTTAAAGCACCAGTCTACTACCCAGCCCTCCACCCGTCCCTAGAGAGAGTACCATCAGTCCATCATTCATCCATAGAGGCTGGTACCCAGCACTGTGTTGTCTACCAGTCTACTACCCAGCCCTCCACCCGTCCCTAGAGAGAGTACCATCAGTCCATCATTCATCCATAGAGGCTGGTACCCAGCACTGTGTTGTCTACCAGTCTACTACCCAGCCCTCCACCCGTCCCTAGAGAGAGTACCATCAGTCCATCATTCATCCATAGAGGCTGGTACCCAGCACTGTGTTGTCTACCAGTCTACTACACAGCCCTCCACCCGTCCCTAGAGAGAGTACCATCAGTCCATCATTCATCCATAGAGGCTGGTACCAGCACTGTGTTGTCTACCAGTCTACTACACAGCCCTCCACCCGTCCCTAGAGAGAGTACCATCAGTCCATCATTCATCCATAGAGGCTGGTACCCAGCACTGTGTTGTCTACCAGTCTACTACACAGCCCTCCACCCGTCCCTAGAGAGAGTACCATCAGTCCATCATTCATCCATAGAGGCTGGTACCCAGCACTGTGTTGTCTACCAGTCTACTACCCAGCCCTCCACCCGTCCCTAGAGAGAGTACCATCAGTCCATCATTCATCCATAGAGGCTGGTACCCAGCACTGTGTTGTCTACCAGTCTACTACCCAGCCCTCCACCCGTCCCTAGAGAGAGTACCATCAGTCCATCATTCATCCATAGAGGCTGGTACCCAGCACTGTGTTGTCTACCAGTCTACTACCCAGCCCTCCACCCGTCCCTAGAGAGAGTACCATCAGTCCATCATTCATCCATAGAGGCTGGTACCCAGCACTGTGTTGTCTACCAGTCTACTACCCAGCCCTCCACCCGTCCCTAGAGAGAGTACCATCAGTCCATCATTCATCCATAGAGGCTGGTACCCAGCACTGTGTTGTCTACCAGTCTACTACCCAGCCCTCCACCCGTCCCTAGAGAGAGTACCATCAGTCCATCATTCATCCATAGAGGCTGGTACCCAGCACTGTGTTGTCTACCAGTCTACTACACAGCCCTCCACCCGTCCCTAGAGAGAGTACCATCAGTCCATCATTCATCCATAGAGGCTGGTACCCAGCACTGTGTTGTCTACCAGTCTACTACACAGCCCTCCACCCGTCCCTAGAGAGAGTACCATCAGTCCATCATTCATCCATAGAGGCTGGTACCCAGCACTGTGTTGTCTACCAGTCTACTACACAGCCCTCCACCCGTCCCTAGAGAGAGTACCATCAGTCCATCATTCATCCATAGAGGCTGGTACCCAGCACTGTGTTGTCTACCAGTCTACTACCCAGCCCTCCACCCGTCCCTAGAGAGAGTACCATCAGTCCATCATTCATCCATAGAGGCTGGTACCCAGCACTGTGTTGTCTACCAGTCTACTACACAGCCCTCCACCCGTCCCTAGAGAGAGTACCATCAGTCCATCATTCATCCATAGAGGCTGGTACCCAGCACTGTGTTGTCTACCAGTCTACTACACAGCCCTCCACCCGTCCCTAGAGAGAGTACCATCAGTCCATCATTCATCCATAGAGGCTGGTACCCAGCACTGTGTTGTCTACCAGTCTACTACACAGCCCTCCACCCGTCCCTAGAGAGAGTACCATCAGTCCATCATTCATCCATAGAGGCTGGTACCCAGCACTGTGTTGTCTACCAGTCTACTACACAGCCCTCCACCCGTCCCTAGAGAGAGTACCATCAGTCCATCATTCATCCATAGAGGCTGGTACCCAGCACTGTGTTGTCTACCAGTCTACTACACAGCCCTCCACCCGTCCCTAGAGAGAGTACCATCAGTCCATCATTCATCCATAGAGGCTGGTACCCAGCACTGTGTTGTCTACCAGTCTACTACACAGCCCTCCACCCGTCCCTAGAGAGAGTACCATCAGTCCATCATTCATCCATAGAGGCTGGTACCCAGCACTGTGTTGTCTACCAGTCTACTACACAGCCCTCCACCCGTCCCTAGAGAGAGTACCATCAGTCCATCATTCATCCATAGAGGCTGGTACCCAGCACTGTGTTGTCTACCAGTCTACTACACAGCCCTCCACCCGTCCCTAGAGAGAGTACCATCAGTCCATCATTCATCCATAGAGGCTGGTACCCAGCACTGTGTTGTCTACCAGTCTACTACACAGCCCTCCACCCGTCCCTAGAGAGAGTACCATCAGTCCATCATTCATCCATAGAGGCTGGTACCCAGCACTGTGTTGTCTACCAGTCTACTACACAGCCCTCCACCCGTCCCTAGAGAGAGTACCATCAGTCCATCATTCATCCATAGAGGCTGGTACCCAGCACTGTGTTGTCTACCAGTCTACTACACAGCCCTCCACCCGTCCCTAGAGAGAGTACCATCAGTCCATCATTCATCCATAGAGGCTGGTACCCAGCACTGTGTTGTCTACCAGTCTACTACCCAGCCCTCCACCCGTCCCTAGAGAGAGTACCATCAGTCCATCATTCATCCATAGAGGCTGGTACCCAGCACTGTGTTGTCTACCAGTCTACTACCCAGCCCTCCACCCGTCCCTAGAGAGAGTACCATCAGTCCATCATTCATCCATAGAGGCTGGTACCCAGCACTGTGTTGTCTACCAGTCTACTACCCAGCCCTCCACCCGTCCCTAGAGAGAGTACCATCAGTCCATCATTCATCCATAGAGGCTGGTACCCAGCACTGTGTTGTCTACCAGTCTACTACACAGCCCTCCACCCGTCCCTAGAGAGAGTACCATCAGTCCATCATTCATCCATAGAGGCTGGTACCCAGCACTGTGTTGTCTACCAGTCTACTACACAGCCCTCCACCCGTCCCTAGAGAGAGTACCATCAGTCCATCATTCATCCATAGAGGCTGGTACCCAGCACTGTGTTGTCTACCAGTCTACTACACAGCCCTCCACCCGTCCCTAGAGAGAGTACCATCAGTCCATCATTCATCCATAGAGGCTGGTACCCAGCACTGTGTTGTCTACCAGTCTACTACACAGCCCTCCACCCGTCCCTAGAGAGAGTACCATCAGTCCATCATTCATCCATAGAGGCTGGTACCCAGCACTGTGTTGTCTACCAGTCTACTACACAGCCCTCCACCCGTCCCTAGAGAGAGTACCATCAGTCCATCATTCATCCATAGAGGCTGGTACCCAGCACTGTGTTGTCTACCAGTCTACTACACAGCCCTCCACCCGTCCCTAGAGAGAGTACCATCAGTCCATCATTCATCCATAGAGGCTGGTACCCAGCACTGTGTTGTCTACCAGTCTACTACACAGCCCTCCACCCGTCCCTAGAGAGAGTACCATCAGTCCATCATTCATCCATAGAGGCTGGTACCCAGCACTGTGTTGTCTACCAGTCTACTACACAGCCCTCCACCCGTCCCTAGAGAGAGTACCATCAGTCCATCATTCATCCATAGAGGCTGGTACCCAGCACTGTGTTGTCTACCAGTCTACTACACAGCCCTCCACCCGTCCCTAGAGAGAGTACCATCAGTCCATCATTCATCCATAGAGGCTGGTACCCAGCACTGTGTTGTCTACCAGTCTACTACACAGCCCTCCACCCGTCCCTAGAGAGAGTACCATCAGTCCATCATTCATCCATAGAGGCTGGTACCCAGCACTGTGTTGTCTACCAGTCTACTACACAGCCCTCCACCCGTCCCTAGAGAGAGTACCATCAGTCCATCATTCATCCATAGAGGCTGGTACCCAGCACTGTGTTGTCTACCAGTCTACTACACAGCCCTCCACCCGTCCCTAGAGAGAGTACCATCAGTCCATCATTCATCCATAGAGGCTGGTACCCAGCACTGTGTTGTCTACCAGTCTACTACACAGCCCTCCACCCGTCCCTAGAGAGAGTACCATCAGTCCATCATTCATCCATAGAGGCTGGTACCCAGCACTGTGTTGTCTACCAGTCTACTACACAGCCCTCCACCCGTCCCTAGAGAGAGTACCATCAGTCCATCATTCATCCATAGAGGCTGGTACCCAGCACTGTGTTGTCTACCAGTCTACTACACAGCCCTCCACCCGTCCCTAGAGAGAGTACCATCAGTCCATCATTCATCCATAGAGGCTGGTACCCAGCACTGTGTTGTCTACCAGTCTACTACACAGCCCTCCACCCGTCCCTAGAGAGAGTACCATCAGTCCATCATTCATCCATAGAGGCTGGTACCCAGCACTGTGTTGTCTACCAGTCTACTACACAGCCCTCCACCCGTCCCTAGAGAGAGTACCATCAGTCCATCATTCATCCATAGAGGCTGGTACCCAGCACTGTGTTGTCTACCAGTCTACTACACAGCCCTCCACCCGTCCCTAGAGAGAGTACCATCAGTCCATCATTCATCCATAGAGGCTGGTACCCAGCACTGTGTTGTCTACCAGTCTACTACACAGCCCTCCACCCGTCCCTAGAGAGAGTACCATCAGTCCATCATTCATCCATAGAGGCTGGTACCCAGCACTGTGTTGTCTACCAGTCTACTACACAGCCCTCCACCCGTCCCTAGAGAGAGTACCATCAGTCCATCATTCATCCATAGAGGCTGGTACCCAGCACTGTGTTGTCTACCAGTCTACTACACAGCCCTCCACCCGTCCCTAGAGAGAGTACCATCAGTCCATCATTCATCCATAGAGGCTGGTACCCAGCACTGTGTTGTCTACCAGTCTACTACACAGCCCTCCACCCGTCCCTAGAGAGAGTACCATCAGTCCATCATTCATCCATAGAGGCTGGTACCCAGCACTGTGTTGTCTACCAGTCTACTACACAGCCCTCCACCCGTCCCTAGAGAGAGTACCATCAGTCCATCATTCATCCATAGAGGCTGGTACCCAGCACTGTGTTGTCTACCAGTCTACTACACAGCCCTCCACCCGTCCCTAGAGAGAGTACCATCAGTCCATCATTCATCCATAGAGGCTGGTACCCAGCACTGTGTTGTCTACCAGTCTACTACACAGCCCTCCACCCGTCCCTAGAGAGAGTACCATCAGTCCATCATTCATCCATAGAGGCTGGTACCCAGCACTGTGTTGTCTACCAGTCTACTACACAGCCCTCCACCCGTCCCTAGAGAGAGTACCATCAGTCCATCATTCATCCATAGAGGCTGGTACCCAGCACTGTGTTGTCTACCAGTCTACTACACAGCCCTCCACCCGTCCCTAGAGAGAGTACCATCAGTCCATCATTCATCCATAGAGGCTGGTACCCAGCACTGTGTTGTCTACCAGTCTACTACACAGCCCTCCACCCGTCCCTAGAGAGAGTACCATCAGTCCATCATTCATCCATAGAGGCTGGTACCCAGCACTGTGTTGTCTACCAGTCTACTACACAGCCCTCCACCCGTCCCTAGAGAGAGTACCATCAGTCCATCATTCATCCATAGAGGCTGGTACCCAGCACTGTGTTGTCTACCAGTCTACTACACAGCCCTCCACCCGTCCCTAGAGAGAGTACCATCAGTCCATCATTCATCCATAGAGGCTGGTACCCAGCACTGTGTTGTCTACCAGTCTACTACACAGCCCTCCACCCGTCCCTAGAGAGAGTACCATCAGTCCATCATTCATCCATAGAGGCTGGTACCCAGCACTGTGTTGTCTACCAGTCTACTACACAGCCCTCCACCCGTCCCTAGAGAGAGTACCATCAGTCCATCATTCATCCATAGAGGCTGGTACCCAGCACTGTGTTGTCTACCAGTCTACTACACAGCCCTCCACCCGTCCCTAGAGAGAGTACCATCAGTCCATCATTCATCCATAGAGGCTGGTACCCAGCACTGTGTTGTCTACCAGTCTACTACACAGCCCTCCACCCGTCCCTAGAGAGAGTACCATCAGTCCATCATTCATCCATAGAGGCTGGTACCCAGCACTGTGTTGTCTACCAGTCTACTACACAGCCCTCCACCCGTCCCTAGAGAGAGTACCATCAGTCCATCATTCATCCATAGAGGCTGGTACCCAGCACTGTGTTGTCTACCAGTCTACTACACAGCCCTCCACCCGTCCCTAGAGAGAGTACCATCAGTCCATCATTCATCCATAGAGGCTGGTACCCAGCACTGTGTTGTCTACCAGTCTACTACACAGCCCTCCACCCGTCCCTAGAGAGAGTACCATCAGTCCATCATTCATCCATAGAGGCTGGTACCCAGCACTGTGTTGTCTACCAGTCTACTACACAGCCCTCCACCCGTCCCTAGAGAGAGTACCATCAGTCCATCATTCATCCATAGAGGCTGGTACCCAGCACTGTGTTGTCTACCAGTCTACTACCACAGCCCTCCACCCGTCCCTAGAGAGAGTACCATCAGTCCATCATTCATCCATAGAGGCTGGTACCCAGCACTGTGTTGTCTACCAGTCTACTACACAGCCCTCCACCCGTCCCTAGAGAGAGTACCATCAGTCCATCATTCATCCATAGAGGCTGGTACCCAGCACTGTGTTGTCTACCAGTCTACTACACAGCCCTCCACCCGTCCCTAGAGAGAGTACCATCAGTCCATCATTCATCCATAGAGGCTGGTACCCAGCACTGTGTTGTCTACCAGTCTACTACACAGCCCTCCACCCGTCCCTAGAGAGAGTACCATCAGTCCATCATTCATCCATAGAGGCTGGTACCCAGCACTGTGTTGTCTACCAGTCTACTACACAGCCCTCCACCCGTCCCTAGAGAGAGTACCATCAGTCCATCATTCATCCATAGAGGCTGGTACCCAGCACTGTGTTGTCTACCAGTCTACTACACAGCCCTCCACCCGTCCCTAGAGAGAGTACCATCAGTCCATCATTCATCCATAGAGGCTGGTACCCAGCACTGTGTTGTCTACCAGTCTACTACACAGCCCTCCACCCGTCCCTAGAGAGAGTACCATCAGTCCATCATTCATCCATAGAGGCTGGTACCCAGCACTGTGTTGTCTACCAGTCTACTACACAGCCCTCCACCCGTCCCTAGAGAGAGTACCATCAGTCCATCATTCATCCATAGAGGCTGGTACCCAGCACTGTGTTGTCTACCAGTCTACTACCCAGCCCTCCACCCGTCCCTAGAGAGAGTACCATCAGTCCATCATTCATCCATAGAGGCTGGTACCCAGCACTGTGTTGTCTACCAGTCTACTACACAGCCCTCCACCCGTCCCTAGAGAGAGTACCATCAGTCCATCATTCATCCATAGAGGCTGGTACCCAGCACTGTGTTGTCTACCAGTCTACTACACAGCCCTCCACCGTCCCTAGAGAGAGTACCATCAGTCCATCATTCATCCATAGAGGCTGGTACCCAGCACTGTGTTGTCTACCAGTCTACTACACAGCCCTCCACCCGTCCCTAGAGAGAGTACCATCAGTCCATCATTCATCCATAGAGGCTGGTACCCAGCACTGTGTTGTCTACCAGTCTACTACACAGCCCTCCACCCGTCCCTAGAGAGAGTACCATCAGTCCATCATTCATCCATAGAGGCTGGTACCCAGCACTGTGTTGTCTACCAGTCTACTACACAGCCCTCCACCCGTCCCTAGAGAGAGTACCATCAGTCCATCATTCATCCATAGAGGCTGGTACCCAGCACTGTGTTGTCTACCAGTCTACTACACAGCCCTCCACCCGGTCCCTAGAGAGAGTACCATCAGTCCATCATTCATCCATAGAGGCTGGTACCCAGCACTGTGTTGTCTACCAGTCTACTACACAGCCCTCCACCCGTCCCTAGAGAGGAGTACCATCAGTCCATCATTCATCCATAGAGGCTGGTACCCAGCACTGTGTTGTCTACCAGTCTACTACACAGCTCCTCCAACCCGTCCCTAGAGAGAGTACCATCAGTCCATCATTCATCCATAGAGGCTGGTACCCAGCACTGTGTTGTCTACAGTCTACTACACAGCTCTCCAAGCCCTCCACCCGTCCCTAGAGAGAGTACCATCAGTCATCATTCATCCATAGAGGCTGGGTACCCAGCACTGTGTTGTCTACCAGTCTACTACACAGCTCTCCAAGCCCTCCACCCGTCCCTAGAGAGAGTACCATCAGTCCATCATTCATCCATAGAGGCTGGTACCGCAGCACTGTGTTGTCTACCAGTCTACCTACACAGCTCTCCAAGCCCTCCACATGTCCCTAGAGAGAGTACCATCAGTCCATCATTCATCCATAGAGGCTGGTACCCAGCCACTGTGTTGTCTACCAATCTACTACACAGCTCTCCAAGCCCTCCACCCATCCCTAGAGAGAGTTACCCATCAGTCCATCATTCATCCATAGAGGCTGGTACCCAGCACTGTGTTGTCTACCAGTCTACTACACAGCTCTCAAGCCCTCCACCCGTCCCTAGAGAGTGTGTACTCCCATCAGTCCATCATTCATACCATAGAGGCTGGTACCCAGCACTGTGTTGTCTACCAGTCTACTACACAGCTCTCCAAGCCCTCCACCCTGTCCCTAGAGAGAGTACCATCAGTCCATCATTCATCCATAGAGGCTGCTACCCAGCACTGTGTTGTCTACCAGTCTACTACACAGCTCTCCAAGCCCTCCACCCGTCCCTAGAGAGAGGTACCCAATCAGTCCATCATTCATCCATAGAGGCTGGTACCCAGCACTGTGTTGTCTACCAGTCTACAACACAGCTCTCCAAGCCCTCCACCCGTCCCTAGAGAGAGTACCATCAGTCCATCATTCATTCCATAGAGGCTGGTACCCAGCACTGTGTGTCTACCAGTCTACTACACAGCTCTCCAAGCCCTCCACCCGTCCCTAGAGAGAGTGTCCCTCACCATCAGTCCATCATTCATCCATGGAGGCTGGTACCCAGCACTGTGTTGTCTACCAGTCTACAACACAGCTCTCCAAGCCCTTCCACCCGTCCCTAGAGAGAGTGTCCCTCACCATCAGTCCCATCATTCATCCATAGAGGCTGGTACCCAGCACTGTGTTGTCTACCAGTCTACTACACAGGCTCTCCAAGCCCTCCACCCGTCCCTAGAGAGTGTGTACCTCACATCAGTCCATCATTCATCCATAGAGGCTGGTACCCAGCACTGTGTTGTCTACCAGTCTACTACACAGCTCTCCAAGCCCTCCACCCGTCCCTAGAGAGTGTGTACCTCACCATCAGTCCATCAGTCATCCACAGAGGCTGGTACCCAGCACTGTGTTGTCTACCAGTCTACTACACAGCTCTCCAAGCCCTCCACCCGTCCCTAGAGAGTGTGTACCTGACCATCAGTCCATCATTCATCCATAGAGGCTGGTACCCAGCACTGTGTTGTCTACCAGTCTACTACACAGCTCTCCAAGCCCTCCACCCTTCCTTAGAGAGTGTGTACCTCACCATCAGTCCATCATTCATCCATAGAGGCTGGTACCCAGCACTGTGTTGTCTACCAGTCTACTACACAGCTCTCCAAGCCCTCCACCTCGTTCCTAGAGAGTGTGTACCTCACCATCAGTCCATCATTCATCCATAGAGGCTGGTACCCAGCACTGTGTTGTTCTACCAGTCTACTACACAGCTCTCCAAGCCCTCCACCCGTTCCCTAGAGATGTGTGTCCCTCACCATCAGTCCATCATTCATTCATAGAGGCTGGTACCCAGCACTGTGTTGATCTCTGGCTCCTGTTCTGTTCTCCCCTTCTAAAGCTGTCTCCTGTAGGATCTAACCGAACTGCTTCCGTTTTCAATAAGACACCACGTCAGACACACACACACACACACACACCTGCACGTAAACACACACACACCAAACACACACACCTGCACACACCTGCACACACACACACACACACACACACACACACACGCAAACAAACACGCACACAAACACATTGTCACAGAGACATCCTTAAAACGTAACTTTGTGACCTATGCAAGGTTGTCATAAGGATTGACATAGTACCTGTCATGAAAGGTTATGACACTTCATGGCAAACTGAAACTAAACGTCAGGTCAATTCAAGTCAAGTGCTACAGAGAAATGTCCTTCAGAAACCATCCAATCAACTCATTGCTCCTCCCCGAACCTCCTAGTCAACATCTGTGTCCACATCACTCATCTTTGTCTTTGCCCGGCGTCCATTGTGGCTCCAGAGGCTCCAGATCCACTTTCAACCAGTGAAAAAAGTGGAAACTGGGCCTCTGTGTCTCTGAGTTGGATCCCTGGAGATGAGAGCTACAGTGAGACCCACATTTATCATGTCCAAGGCAGTGGTCTCCTCAGAGTAAGAGAGAGTGTGTGTGTGTGTTCTCTCTTGCAGAGTGAGTCCCTCAGGCCTCCATGCTTCAGGACATTTTGTGTAGAGTGTAATCTACCAGTGTCTCAGACATCACACACACACACCACACACACAAATCACAGCTCTGCCGTGGCCCTGGGTAAAGCTTCATTACAAACCACCACCTGGAGAGAAACTAGTGCCCATCCATCACACACACACCCACACACACCACACACACACACACACACACACACACCACACACACCACACACACACACACACACACACACACACACACACCACCATTACTCTATCCTAACTGTTTCTTCATATTCATTCCTGTTGATCTCAGGGCGGTCTCTGGAACCAGTGTTATTAATGAAGATGTTGTCTGTTTATATGTGGATGACACGTTACAACTAGGAGTGGAAGCAGAGCTCTGGAGGTTACAGCAATGTGATCCCCCACCCTCCAATACATCATCACAACGACTTCTATGGGAATACGTTTACAGTGAAGAAATACACGCTCTCCTTCCAACACTTCACTCTGCTAAACAGATATATGTT
>NW_022263415.1:0-57436 GCF_002021735.2 Oncorhynchus kisutch | reverse complement strand
ATCTCAAGGACATCAACACCCGGAGCCACTGCCTGTTCACCCCGCTGTCATCCAGAAGGCGAGGTCAGTACAGGTGCATCAAAGCTGGGACCGAAAGTACTTGAAAAACAGCTTTCTATCTTAAGGCCATCAGGACGTTAAACAGCCACACTAACATTGAGTGGCTGCTGCCAACACCACTGTCAATGACACTGACTCAACTCCAGCCACTTTAATAATGGGAATTGATGGGAAATGATTGTAAATATATCACTAGCCACTCTTAAACAATGCTACCTTATTTAATGTTACTTACCCCTATTATCATCTATATGCACTACGCATATACTGTACTCTATATCGTCGACTGTATCCTTATGTAATACATGTAATCACTAGCCACTTTAACTATGCCACTTTGTTTACATACTCACCTCATATGTATATTACTGTACTCGATACCATCTACTGTATCTTGCCTATGCTGCTCTGTACCATCCACTCATTCATATATCCTTATGTACATATCTTTTATCCCCTTACACTGTGTATATGACAGTAGTTTGGAGTTGTTAGTTAGATTACTTGTTGGTTATTACTGCATTGTCGGAACTAGAAGCACAAGCATTTCGCTACACTCGGCATTAACATCTGCTAACCATGTTTATGTGACAAATAAATTTTGATTTGATTTGATTTGAGAAGCTCCACCTAGATGGCTACTTTGTTGGAAGCCCTCAGTGGCAATGTTCATGCCAACATGGATTTCATCCCATCTAGAGTCCTCTATCTAACTCCATGAGACTGACTCAATAGCCAGGTTTTGACCACCAAACGCAGGCCCCTAATGCAATGAGGTGCACCTGGAGACAAATAGATACACCTGGGTAAATTAAGAACATGTCACATAACATAAATACCAGGTGTATTGGATCTTGTTATCATCAGTTGCATTTTCTCTGTTAGTACCACTCCTGTACCTGGCATCATGTGCATTTTGAGACTGACGGTGGTCACATGTGAGTATACAAAATCTGTATCTGATGCAGATTAGAATTTAAATATATATGACAATGTTTGTATTTGTGAGTGAAAAGAAGTACATGTAATATGATTTGAGGGACATTCAGTTCCTTTTGGGCAAAAAGGTATTCAAAGCATGGAATATGAGACCAAATGCTGAACTTGCGTATAGAGACCAATGCTGAGTTGTAGCTTCATGGTCCAAGTGCATATGATGTTGAATGTTGCTGAACTAGCTGTGTGATGTTGTTTCAGTGCTGGCTACAGCTGCTGCACACTAACAGATGGAGGTACTGTATGTAATAATGATGATACTACTTAACCAAGCTAATGTGAGTGGTGTGTAATTCCTGTTTATTTGTCCTGGCAGCAATCAGCATCACGTGTGAAGGCTCTGATGCTTTACTGCAATGTGGTAAGCTAGTCCACACTGCTGAACAGTATACTCACCGACCACCTATGATCGTTTATACTGTAGATTAGCGTCACTAGCCCACACCATAGAGACCCATACTTGGCTCTCCTTCGTGCCTCACTGTTCTCCATCTCCCTCAGATGGAGGTAAGATCCATATCAAGCGTGCGAACTACGGTCGTCGTCAACACGATGTTTGTTCTATTGGGCGCCCTGATAACCAACTCACCGACACCAACTGCCTCAGCCAATCCTCCACCAGCAAGATGGCAGAAAGGTACTAGAACCTGTAACTCCTTGGCTGTAGTGTAAACAACCACCAGCAAGATGGCAGAAATGTGCTGGAACCTGTTGTGTTTACCTGTATGAACTCATGACCTCAACATGTCTTTGAAACACACAGATGCGGTGGGAAGAGCGAGTGTATTGTCCCTGCATCCAATTTCGTTTTTGGAGACCCCTGTGTCGGGACTTATAAGTACCTGGACACCAAATACTCCTGTGTCCAACAGCAAGAAACAAGTCAGTCTCTGAATGTGTGCTAATAATATTTAGTATTTAATATTTAGTGTTGGTATGACTGTGTCATGTTGGGACATTGTTTAATTCTCCTACCCACTTTTAATCTTGTAAAAAAGTAAGCTCAGCTGATTGCTAGAAAAGGAATATAATGGGTTGGTTCCCCTATGGTACCAGCTTGTTAACTTTTGTTTCTCCAAGTGTAAACCACCCTCAACTGCTAACTAACCCTAGCAAGCTGTGGATATGCAACTTGTTTAGTTTGAGTAGCCTATAGGGAGGTCAGAGACCTGGCAGTGTGGTGCCAAGATGCCGAAGGAACTGGTAGTGGACTACAGGAAATGGAGGGCTGAGCCCTTCCCTGCCAGGAGGCTAAAAGGATTGGTGTCAGCCCTCCGATTCTGAATTCTACACCATTGAGAGCTTTTTGACTGGCTGCATCACCACTAGGTATGGCATCTGACCACAAGGTGCTACAGAGGGTATCGCGTACGGCCCAGTACATCAGAGGCCGCGCTCCCTGCATCAGGATTTCGACACCACCTGTGTCGGCAGGCTCTACATTGTCAAAGACTCGCACCCCCCAAGTTATACTGGTCTCTGCTACTCCATAACAAATGGTACGGCTGCACCAAGTCTGGAACCAACAGGACCCTGAAAGGCTTCTACTTCCCCCAAGCCTTAACTGCTGAATGACTATCTGCATTGACCCTTTTTGCAGTAACTTTTTTGACTTGTCTCATATGCTGCTGCTGTTCCTTGTTAAATTGACGTGAACGGTAACTAGCTAGCGCAACTCCTACAGTTTTGCAGGGTTTATAGCCAATCTGACAGATGGCACAGATTGGGTGTAGCGGGTCGACTTTATTTTTTCAACAGTTTAGGTCTAGCCAGCCAGTTTGCTTAAAATGTTAGCATTTCGAGAACTGCTCATAAGGAAGTGAAACTAAAAGGTAACGGTGGAAGATGACGCGCCTAACTTTTTGTACTTTGGTTCATGCTAACGAGTTTATAATGACTTTTAGAAAAATGCACCTGAAATCAACATTCCCTGTCAGTGCGCATCACTAACACTTCACCAGGCTAATGTATGTCTTAATTTGTCTGGCCAGTGGTGTAACTCCTGTGTTGTCTTTGCAGTAAGCAGCATCATATGTGAAGGCTCTGATTCTCAACTACTATGTGGTAAGCTGGTCAACACTACCGTACAGTTTAATCATGTGGTGCCGTGTATATTAGTCACTAGCCCACACCAACACCAAGGTTTGTCCTTTCTCTTCCTCAGATCGAGGTGAGATCCGTATTCAGCGTGCCAACTATGGTCGTCGTCAACACGATGTGTGTTCCATTGGGCGCCCACATCAACAACTCAAAAACACCAACTGCCTCAGCCAATCCACCACCAGCAAAATGGCAGAAAGGTACTGAAACCTTCAGTGTGCATTTAGCTGTAGGAAGTCATTGGCTGTGGTGTTAACCTCTACCTGTTGACACACAGGTGTGATGGAAAGCGCCAGTGTATCGTCAAGGTATCCAACTCTGTGTTCGGTGACCCCTGTGTCGGAACCTATAAGTACTTGGATGTGGCTTACACCTGTGACTGAATGTGAGTTTTGTATAGGTGCACATGACTGGGAACTAGAATTCGTGTTGTATTTTACCTTTATTTAGCATGGCAGTTAAGAACAAATTCTTAATTTCAATGATGGCCTAGGAACAGTGGGTTGACTGCCTGTTCAGGGGCAGAACGAAATATTTGTACATTGTCAGCTCATGATTTGTACTTGCAACCTTTCGGTTACTAGTCCAACTCTCTAACCACTAGGCTACCCTGCTGACGATTTTGTCTTGCAGGATATCTTCCTGGGGAACCTGAAGATGTACAAGGCTTCTGGGATATCTTCATCAGGTCGTGCTGTTTTCCTCCAACCCGTGTACATTGTGCTGAAGCATTTCTTAAACAATTTCTGAACTGTGGCTGAATTAAACGAAGCGGCAGGAAGACGATACTAGTTGCCTCTTGTACATTAATAAATGTCACACCAATATTACTGAACATGTGTCCTTTATTCTCTCTTACTGGTCCTAATTCGTATGCATCAACAGCTAATCTGGTCACAAAGCAGGCCTGGATAGGTAAACATTTTAATACAATGTGTAGACTCTACAAACCTTGCTCGTTAAGTGGTTGGCTCATGAACCAAATGTTCCCTTTCTGTGTAGATTCAGTTTGACTATTTCATCTGGTAATAAACATACTTACAGGGAAGCTGCCCAACCACATCACATTAGTCATCTAACAGCCTCTTAGCCAGAGACACAAAGGGTCAACGGCACGTCGACAGATCTCCCACTGTCAAATGGGGACCTGACCGATACAGCCCTCCAAGAGCTGCCCCTCAAGCATCAGATTCCACCCTGAGAAATACATTGAATTCCATGCACCACCAATGAATGAGAAACATACAGGCCAATATAACAGCAAGGCCAACGATGTATGGAACCATGTCCATCTATGAGCATTTGAATGAGTGTATGCATTTGTACAAACACCTGCATGGCATCAGCCTCAACTGTATCAACAAAGCCCCTCAGTGTCATTCAAATGTATTTGTATTTGGAATTAATTTGACATCTGTATATCCTTTGCCCAGGAACTCCACTCCCCCTTCCCCTTATCTCCAATTCCACATCCCAAACCTCAGCTTCCCTTAGCCCATCCCACCTGTCTCTGCTGGCCAGACACTACGCAGCATATTTCAACTATGCTGTGATTAACATACAATTTCTATTGAATAGACTACAGGTTGAGAAACTATAATAGTATTATAATATTTGACTTGCTCTCCAGATCTCCAAAAGGGTATTTAGTGTCAATTTTAGATCAATGTTTTGCATTTTCAAACATTCCTGAGAAGCTACTTGCGGGAAATACTAAAATAAATGGTCAATTGATTCTGTACTCAACAAAATCTGCATTAGCTGAAAAGCACAAGTCTTGAATCAACTCATAAACCCTGTCCCATGGAATCGGTAAATCAAATATCGCTTCCCAACTATTTTGCAGTCTAAATGACATAACATCCTGGTCCTCAAATGAAACTGGTATGCAATTTGTATTCCTCTGCAAGTTCTGATAATTTATATTGGGCAGACAGACCACTTCCCTACCTCCTCTTGCTGCCACCTGCCTCCATTTTTGGGGTAATGCTGTAATCAATTGGTTATAATCTTGGACTGAGTAGACCTTTCCAAATAATTCTGATAACTCCATGAAAGACAAGTCAACCATTCGAATATCATTTAAATACAAAATACCCTTTTTCAAACCTGTTTCCCATAAATACAGGTCTTTCATAACCCAGCACATTTATATTCAGCCATAATATTTGTTCTATCTTTTCAGGGGGATGAAATTAAAATTGTAGCCAGCTCTGCAATGCTTGTTTGAAAAAGAGAGACTTTGAAAAAGGTATCATTTGCAGTCAATCAAAAATGAGACATCGAAATCCATACACAGGCAAAAGGCTATTTAAACAGTGAATTCGCTTTTCTTAGTATTTTACTTGAAAACCATTTAGGGTTCAAATGAAACTTTTGAATAAGTGAAGATTCTAGAGATGTTTAGTGCTTTTATATTGAATAATCTCACAACACCCAATGTATATTCATTATATAGCCAGCTAGTCCTGCATACCACCCATCATCCCACTGCTGGTTTGCTTCTGAAGCTAAGCAGCGTTGGTCCTGGTAAGTCCCTGGATGGGAGAACAGATGCTTCTGGAAGTGGTGTTGGAGGGTCAGTAGGAGGCACCCTTTCCTCTTGTCTAAAACATATCCCAATGACAAAAGGCAGTAGGGTGCCGTCTTTTGGATGGGACGTTAAATGGGTGTCCTGACTCTCGGTGGTCAATAAAGATCCCATGGCACTGATCGCAAGAGTAGGGGTGTTAACCACAGTGTCCTGGCTAAATTCCCAATCTGTCCTTCATACCATCATGGCCACCTAATCATCCCCGGTTTATAATTGGCTCATTCATCCCCCCTCTTCTACCCTGTAACTATTCCCCAGGTTGTTGCTGTAAATGAGTATGTGTTCTCAGACAACTTACCAGTTTAAATACAAATATACAAATGTATAAATATAGATAGGCACACTGTTTCTTGTCTGGTTTAGCATCCCAGATAAAGCTAAATATTTTTTACTCATACGATTTGAAAAACAAGTCATCAGGAGTAGGCAGAGCCATAAGTAAGTGAGTAAACTGAGATATGACTAAGGAGTTAATCAGGGCAGATTTTCCATAAATAGACAGATATTTACCTCTACATTGTTGCAGGATATTGTCGGTTTTCTATTGAAATTCATTGTGTAGGGCTGATTTAATATTGTTTTTTTATGCTACTTCACCGTCAGCCCATTTTAAATATGAACTGCATAGTTTTGTACCAGTTGTATTTTTTTAACGATCAAATACATAATATTGTACACTTATCATAATTAGGATTTAGTCCAGAGAGTCCAGAAAAGTTATCTAGATCTTCAATGAGACATTGCAGGGATCTAGCTAGCAGATTAAATATAAAACTTGAATCATCGGCATACATGGACACCACCTTTTTTTTTAAGCCTTGGATTTATAATCCTCTAATGTTGCTATTTGATATGATTTAATAGCTAGCAAATCTTCTTGACAATTCAAAACACTCTGAGAAGTAGCCGCTATTTACTATTTTACACCTGGGGTTGCTATACAGTACTTTTACCCATTTCTAAGAGAATCACCGAAATTGTAAACATCCAGGCATTTTATGAATATATTTGTAGTCCGTAATTACCTGTAGATCCTGCCACATAGGTCGCTTGTCTGGGTCATTGAATTGCGACTCCATTTTGTCCCTATACTGACATTCTGCTTGTTTGATTGCCTTGCGGAGGGAATAACTATACTGTTTATATTCAGCTTTATTCTCGACCTCTTTCCATGGTTGAATGCGGTGGTTTGCACTTTCAGTTTTGCGCGAATGCTGCCTTCTATCCACAGTTTCTGGTTGGGGTAGGTTTTAATAGTCACAGTGGGTACAACCTCTCCAATGCACATCCTAATAAATCCACACACAGAGTCGGCGTATAAATTGATTTTATTGTCTGAGGCTTCCCGGAACATTTTCCAGTCCATGTGATCAAAACAATCTGAAGCGTGAATGGGTCAGACCAGCATTGAATGGTTTTAGTCACGGGTACATCCTGCTTGAGTTGCTGCCTATAGGAAGATGAGCAAGATGGAGTCGTGCTTGGATTTGCCAAAAGGAGGGCGGGGAAGGGCCTTGTATGCATTGCGGAAGTTGGATTAGCAGTAGTCGAGTGTTTTGTTCGATCAGGTACGAAAGTCAATGTGCTAGTAAAATTTTGGTTTTCTTGTTCTCAAATTAGACAAAAGAGAATTGTCTTGGGAGATAATGCAGTCGGCATTTGATTGTAAGGATTTCTAGGTCAGGTGAACAAAAGGACTTGAGTTACTGTATGTTATTAAACCCCAGCCCTTCCACTTACCAGAGAGATGTTTTTTCTGTGGGCACGACGCATGAAGAAACCCGATGGCTGTATCGTCTGACAACATATCCCGAGTGAGGAATGTTTCCGTAAAACATAGAATGTTACAATGTCTGATGTCTCTCTGGAAGGAAACTTGTGCCCTAATTTCGACCACCAATTACTGCTTAATTTCCAAATGACTTGAAGCGAGGCGACCGTCTCTGTCTGCGCCATCTTTTGATCACTTAGCTTCCTCCTTTAAAATATAATTTTAGTAATGGACATTATGGAAAAAAACAACGATTTATTGTGGAACTAGGACTCCTTGCACTGCATTCTGATGAAAGATCATCAAAGGTAAGGAACTATTTACTATTTCCACATCATTGTTGTCTCCAAGGTGGCATAGCAGTTCAGACGTCTTTTGTCCTCGTCTTGTCGTGTCCTGTATATATATATATTTACAACTTTTTCACATACATTTTATTTTTATTTTCCATCAACTCATCTTCAAAACACTCTCCTGCAACCCGCCTCACCAATGTATATTTATAAAAAAGTATTATTTACCTCAGATCTGTAATCCTCCAAGAAGCTAGCCTGAAACTAGCCAGAAGCTAATCCAGAAGCTAGTTCAGAAGCTAGTTAGCTCCTTTACTGGCAAATCGTTAATATTCAGCTAACCACGGTTTGTGGTCATCAGCTATCCTTTAGCTCGAAAATCTATCGCCAGTTCTGTACGGCGCAGCGCGGCTCGGAACGGAACATACCGGACCAATTTTTCTCTCCATGTCCCTGGATTTCGACTGCTCTCTGGACATTCATACCCGGATCTCACATCTAGCTAGCTGCTATCCGTGTGACTATCGGCCTTCGTCGATTCCGGAGCAAACATCAATTATTCCGGAGCTAGCAAGCTCCGTCAATCACTCCTGAGTTCCATCAATCACACCTGGGCTGCAGTCACCTATCCGGACCCGTTTTACTGCCTTCGCGGAGCCCCACCGGGCCTTCACAACTGGACTGCCGACGTTATCTACCCGAAGGAGTTATTCGGCTGGCTCCTCCGTCGCGACGTTACCTGAACGCCCATCTGCGGCCTGCTAACCGTTAGCTGTCTTACCGGCTGCTATCTGAATAGACAATCGGACAATTTTTTATTATTTTTTTATTATTTTTTAAATTATTATTATTAGGTTTTCTTCTTGGGCCTCTATAACTATATCTATTGTTTTTATTTTTGTTGTTGTTGTGTGATTTGGATTCATCCCCTCTACCACACGGAACCCCACTAATCTACTGACGGAACGTAAGGGGTGGCTAACAGACCTCCATCCTATGCTAGCTTGCTACCGATGCCCTGGCTAGCTGTCTAAATCACCAACCAACCTCTCCACTCACCGGACCCTTTTGATCACTCGACTAAGCATGCCTATCCTTAATGTCAATATGTCTTGTCCATTTCTGTTCTGGTTAGTGTTTATTGGCTTATTTCACTGTAGAGCCTCTAGTCCTGCTCACTATACCTTATCCAACCTATTAGTTCCACCACCCACACATGCAATGACATCTCCTGGTTTCAACGATGTTTCTAGAGACAATATCTCTCTCTTCATCACTCAATACCTAGGTTTACCTCCACTGTATTCACATCCTACCATACATTTGTCTGTACATTATACCTTGATGCTATTTTATCGCCCCCAGAAACCTCCTTTTACTCTATGTTCCAGACGTTCTAGACGACCAATTCTCATAGCTTTTAGCCGTACCCTTATTCTACTCCTCCTATGTTCCTCTGGCGATGTAGAGGTGAATCCAGGCCCTGCAGTGCCTAGCTCCACTCCTATTCCCCAGGCGCTCTCTTTTGACGACTTCTGTAACCGTAATAGCCTTGGTTTCATGCATGTTAACATTAGAAGCCTCCTCCCTAAGTTTGTTCTATTCACTGCTTTAGCACACTCTGCCAACCCGGATGTTCTAGCTGTGTCTGAATCCTGGCTTAGGAAGACCACCAAAAACTCAGACATTTTAATTCCAAACTACAACATTTTCAGACAAGATAGAACTGCCAAAGGGGGCGGTGTTGCAATCTACTGCAAAGATAGCCTGCAGAGTTCTGTCCTACTATCCAGGTCTGTACCCAAACAATTTGAACTTCTACTTTTAAAAATCCACCTCTCTAAAAACAAGTCTCTCACCGTTGCCGCCTGCTATAGACCACCCTCTGCCCCCAGCTGTGCTCTGGACACCATATGTGAACTGATTGCCCCCCATCTATCTTCAGAGTTCGTGCTGCTAGGCGACCTAAACTGGAACATGCTTAACACCCCAGCCATCCTACAATCTAAACTTGATGCCCTCAATCTCACACAAATAATCAATGAACCTACCAGGTACCTCCCCAAAACCTTAAACACGGGCACCCTCATAGATATCATCCTAACCAACTTCCCCTCTAAATACACCTCTGCTGTCTTCAACCAAGATCTCAGCGATCACTGTCTCATTGCCTGCATCCGTAATGGGTCAGCGGTCAAACGACCTCCACTCATCACTGTAAAACGCTCCCTGAAACACTTCTGCGAGCAGGCCTTTCTAATCGACCTGGCCGGGGTATCCTGGAAGGATATTGATCTCATCCCGTCAGTAGAGGATGCCTGGATATTTTTTTTAAATGCCTTCCTAACCATCTTAAATAAACATGCCCCATTCAAGAAATTTAGAACCAGGAACAGATATAGCCCTTGGTTCTCCCCAGACCTGACTGCCCTTAACCAACACAAAAACATCCTATGGCGTTCTGCATTAGCATCGAACAGCCCCCGTGATATGCAGCTGTTCAGGGAAGCTAGAAATCATTATACACAGGCAGTTAGAAAAGCCAAGGCTAGCTTTTTCAAGCAGAAATTTGCTTCCTGCAACACTAACTCAAAAAAGTTCTGGGACACTGTAAAGTCCATGGAGAATAAGAACACCTCCTCCCAGCTGCCCACTGCACTGAAGATAGGAAACACTGTCACCACTGATAAATCCACCATAATTGAGAATTTCAATAAGCATTTTTCTACGGCTGGCCATGCTTTCCACCTGGCTACTCCTACCCCGGACAACAGCACTGCACCCCCAACAGCAACTCGCCCAAGCCTTCCCCATTTCTCCTTCTCCCAAATCCATTCAGCTGATGTTCTGAAAGAGCTGCAAAATCTGGACCCCTACAAATCAGCCGGGCTAGACAATCTGGACCCTTTCTTTCTAAAATTATCTGCCGAAATTGTTGCCACCCCTATTACTAGCCTGTTCAACCTCTCTTTCGTGTCGTCTGAGATTCCCAAAGATTGGAAAGCAGCTGCGGTCATCCCCCTCTTCAAAGGGGGGGACATTCTTGACCCAAACTGCTACAGACCTATATCTATCCTACCGTGCCTTTCTAAGGTCTTCGAAAGCCAAGTCAACAAACAGATTACCGACCATTTCGAATCTCACCATACCTTCTCTGCTATGCAATCTGGTTTCAGAGCTGGTCATGGGTGCACCTCAGCCACGCTCAAGGTCCTAAACGATATCTTAACCGCCATCGATAAGAAACATTACTGTGCAGCCGTATTCATTGATCTGGCCAAGGCTTTCGACTCTGTCAATCACCATATCCTCATCGGCAGACTCGACAGCCTTGGTTTCTCAAATGATTGCCTCGCCTGGTTCACCAACTACTTCTCTGATAGAGTTCAGTGTGTCAAATCGGAGGGTCTGCTGTCCGGACCTCTGGCAGTCTCTATGGGGGTGCCACAGGGTTCAATTCTTGGACCGACTCTCTTCTCTGTATACATCAATGAGGTCGCTCTTGCTGCTGGTGAGTCCCTGATCCACCTCTACGCAGACGACACCATTCTGTATACTTCCGGCCCTTCTTTGGACACTGTGTTAACAACCCTCCAGGCAAGCTTCAATGCCATACAACTCTCCTTCCGTGGCCTCCAATTGCTCTTAAATACAAGTAAAACTAAATGCATGCTCTTCAACCGATCGCTACCTGCACCTACCCGCCTGTCCAACATCACTACTCTGGACGGCTCTGACTTAGAATACGTGGACAACTACAAATACTTAGGTGTCTGGTTAGACTGTAAACTCTCCTTCCAGACCCATATCAAACATCTCCAATCCAAAGTTAAATCTAGAATTGGCTTCCTATTTCGCAACAAAGCATCCTTCACTCATGCTGCCAAACATACCCTTGTAAAACTGACCATCCTACCAATCCTCGACTTTGGCGATGTCATTTACAAAATAGCCTCCAATACCCTACTCAACAAATTGGATGCAGTCTATCACAGTGCAATCCGTTTTATCACCAAAGCCCCATATATTACCCACCATTGCGACCTGTACGCTCTCGTTGGCTGGCCCTCGCTTCATACTCGTCGCCAAACCCACTGGCTCCATGTCATCTACAAGACCCTGCTAGGTAAAGTCCCCCCTTATCTCAGCTCGCTGGTCACCATAGCATCTCCCACCTGTAGCACACGCTCCAGCAGGTATATCTCTCTAGTCACCCCCAAAACCAATTCTTTCTTTGGCCGCCTCTCCTTCCAGTTCTCTGCTGCCAATGACTGGAACGAACTACAAAAATCTCTGAAACTGGAAACACTTATCTCCCTCACTAGCTTTAAGCACCAACTGTCAGAGCAGCTCACAGATTACTGCACCTGTACATAGCCCACCTATAATTTAGCCCAAACAACTACCTCTTTCCCAACTGTATTTAATTTTTATTTATTTATTTATTTTGCTCCTTTGCACCCCATTATTTTTTTATTTCTACTTTGCACATTCTTCCATTGCAAAACTACCATTCCAGTATTTTACTTGCTATATTGTATTTACTTTGCCATCATGGCCTTTTTTGCCTTTACCTCCCTTCTCACCTCATTTGCTCACATTGTATATAGACTTGTTTATACTGCATTATTGACTGTATGTTTGTTTTTACTCCATGTGTAACTCTGTGTCGTTTTATCTGTCGAACTGCTTTGCTTTAT
This sequence comes from Oncorhynchus kisutch, assembly GCF_002021735.2. NCBI lineage: Eukaryota > Metazoa > Chordata > Actinopteri > Salmoniformes > Salmonidae > Oncorhynchus > Oncorhynchus kisutch. The sequence continues at coordinate 44,923 of NW_022263415.1, read as the reverse complement.
CTTGGCCAGGTCGCAATTGTAAATGAGAACTTGTTCTCAACTTGCCTACCTGGTTAAATAAAGGTAAAATAAATAAAATAAATTTATGATGTAATTTCGTATTTCTCTTGACTTCAACATGGCGGAGAAATATATTTACGTCTTAGCGCCGTTTTAGATTATTGCATGGTATGCTTTTTCGTAACGTTTAAATAAATTCTGATACAGCGGTTGCGTTAAGAACCAGTGTATCTTTAATTATATGTAAAACATGTATCTTTCGTCAAAGTTTATGATGAGTATTTCTGTTATCTGGCATAGCTCTCTGTAATTACTCCAGATATTTTGGAGGCATTTCTGAACATGGCGTCAATGTAAACTGAGATTTGTGGATATAAATATGCATATTATCGAACAAAACATAAATGTATTGTGTAACATGATGTCATATGAGTGTCATCTGATGAAGATTATCAAAGGTTAGTGATTAATTTGATCTCTAATTCTGCTTTTGTGACTCTATCTTTGGCTGGGAAAAATGGCTGTGTGTTTTTTTGGATTTGGTGGTGATCTAACATAAATATATGTTGTGTTTTCACTGTAAAACATTTTAAACATTTTAAACATTTTAAACATTTAAAAAATTGGGCAGAATGGGTAGATTAAGGGGGCAGCATTTGGATAAATAGCGTGCCCAATTTCAACTTCCTGCTATTCATGCCAGGAATATAAGATATGCATAGTATTAGTAGATTTGGATAGAAAACACTCTGAAGTTTTTAAAACGGTTTGAATCTTGTCTGTGAGTATAACAGAACTTATGTAGCAGGCAAAACCCCAAGGACTAACCGTTCAGATTATTATTTTATTCTTAGGAACCTGTTTTCAGTTCCTACCACTTCCACTGGATATCACCAGTCTTTGGAATTTGGTTGAGGTTATTCATTTGTGCAATGAAGAAGTAGGCCATTTGGGACCTGCGTAACACTGTTGAGAGTTGAGCAAGACGTGAAAAGTAGCAGGGTTTGTTATCTTCAGGTATTGAACACAGATAGACCAGTCTACAATTGATTGATTATTAACGTTTAAAAATACCTAAACTTGTATTACAAAAGTAGTTTGAAATATTTTGGCAAAGTTTATAGGCAACTTTTGAAATATTTTGTAGTGACATTGCATTTTTTGGAAGCTGTTGTTTTCTGGATCAAACGCGTCAAATAAATGGACATTTGGATATATATGGACGGAATTAATCGAACAAAAGGACCAATTGTGATGTTTATGGGACATATTGGAGTGCCAACAAAAGAAGCTCGTCAAATGTAATGCATGTTTTATATTTTATTTCTGCGTTTTGTGTAGCGCCTGCAAGATTGAAATATGCTAGTATGTATGTTACATGTGTGATTTAATGAAAGTTAGATTTTTATATCATTTAAAAAAAATTGCCGCACTGCATTTTCACAGTTTTTTGCCCAAGTGGGACGCAACTGTCCCCTATACCATAAGAAGTTAATTAAGGAGACACTGACTCAACACAGGTGACCCCCAGGGGTGTGTCCTCAGTCCATGTTCACCCATGACTGCGTGGCTTTGCACAACATCGCGGTTGTAGGCCTGATAACCAGTAGGCCTGATAACCAACAACGACGAGTCAACCTGTATGGAGCAGGTGTGTGAACTGGCATGGTGGTGTCATGACAACCAGTAGAGAGAGTCACAAGTTTTAAGTTTCTCAGCGACCACTTCACTGCGGACTCGTCATGGACCAACATGACAACAGCGTCTCTACTAGGTGGCTGAAAAAATTTGGCATGCTGCCTCCTCTCTAAATACTACTACTGCACCATTGAGATCGTCCTGAGCGGATGCATCATGGCCTGTTCTGGCAATATCTCCGTCCACAACTGCAAGGCACTCCTGCACGTTGTGAAGATGGCACAGTACATCACTGGGACCGTGCCCTCACCCATTCAGGACATCTGCCTGAGGAAGGAACGCAGCATTATCAAGGACCCCACAAAAATCCACCACAAACTCTCCCTTATCGTCGGGCAGACCGTATTGGTGTATGCAATCAGATTCCAACTGGCTTAGAGACCGTTTCTTTCTACAATCCATCAGACTGCAGACTACAGATATTTTGCAGATGTTATTGCAGGTGCAGCAAAATGTGCATGTTACAAGCTTTAGTTAAAGTGCTGTAACACCTAACAATACAAAACAATAAACACAAATCCCCAAAATGTTAATAAAGGAATTAAGAAATATCAGAATGAGCAATGTCAGGGTAAAAAAAAAAAATGAATTAAAAATAAATATATCTACAGTATATATACACTGAGTATACAAAACATTACATAGACTGACCAGGTGAATCCAGGTGGAAGCTTTGGTCCTTTATTAATGTCCCTTGTAAAATCCACTTCAATCAGTGTACATGAAGGGGAGGTGATTGGTTAAAGAAAGATGTTTAAGCCTTGAGACAATTGAGACATGGATCAGCAGGACTCTGTGTAGTAAAAGGGTCCAGACCAATTTTCAAAATATGTACAGTAGCCCCCAAAAAATGGTCTGATGGACTTCTTCAGCTAACAGTCCGGTGTGCTCTGGACAGCTAGCGAGCCGCGGATTGCAGGCTAGCAGATGGGCATTCAGGGGATGTCGCGACAGCGGAGCCAGTTGAAACCCCCTCGGGCGGATTACGTCAGTTGTCCAGTCGTGATGGATCGGCAGGGCTCCATATCGGCAATTAAAGGGGTCCAGGCCATTTGGCAAAATAGGTATTGTAGCTTAAGGAGTGGCTGATTGACCTCTTCAGCTAGCCGGGAGATGGGCCTAGCATAGGCTAGCTCCAGGCTAATTGGTGGTTGCTTCGGGACAGAAACGTTAGCCAGGAGAAGCCAATCGGATAGCAGCTAGCTAGCTGTGATGACCTGGGTGAAAAGGTTCAGAGCTTGAGGTAGGAATCCAGAGATATGGAGAAAAATAAGCCCGATTTGCTCTGGTTTGAGTCGGGCTGTGCAGACTGGTGAGATATGTCCTTGCTAAATGTAGCTGATGACCACTAGCAGTGGAAAGCTAACTACTAGCTAGTTAGCTGGCTAGCTTCTGTTGGGGGTTCCGGATCAAATGTAAAGACAATAGCAGAATCATACCACATCACCAAGCTTGGACAATTGGTCTCAACCCTGCCCTTTGCAGCTGGGCAGACATACCGACCTCGGGTGTGAAGGTAGGCAACAACACCTTCGCCACACTGATCCTCAAGACTGTGGAACAACAAGGGTGTGTGCTCAACCTCCTCCTGTACTCCCTGTTCACCCATGACTGAGTGGCAACTCAATCATCAAGTTTGCTGACAACAGTGGTAGGCCTGATATCCAACAACGACAAGACGGCATACAGGGAGGATGTGAGGACCCTGACGGAATGGTGCCGGGAAAATAACCTCTCCCTCAATGTCAACAAAACAATGGAGATGATAGTGGATTACAGTAGACAGCAGAGAGAGATAGGTGTGTGTTCCTTTTGTCCAGGTGGGAAAGGGCAGTGTGGAGTGCAATAGAGATTGCGTCATCTGTGGATCTTTTGGGGAGGTATGCGAATTAGAGTCAGTCTAAGGTTTCTGGGAGGATGGTGTTGATGTGTGCCATGACCAGCCTTTCAAAGCATTTCATGGCTACAGATGTGAGTGCTATGCGACGGCCATAATTTACGCAGGTTACCTTGGCGATCTTGGGCACAGGGATTATGGTAGTCTGCTTGAAACACAGTTGCCTGGAACAGCTGGTGCTCTTATGCATGCTTCAGTGTTGCTTGCTTCGAAGCGAGCATAGAAGGCATTTAGCTCATCTGGTAAGCTTGCTTCACTGAGCATCTCACAACTAGGTTTCCCTTTGCAATCTATGATAGTTTGCAAGCCCTGCCACATTGTGACGAGCATCAGATCCAGTGTAATAGGATTCGATCTTAGTCCTGTATTGACGTTTGCCTGTTTGATGGTTTGTTGGAGATCGTAGTGGGATTTATTATAAGTATCCAGCCACTGAAAGCTTCAGCCTTTAGCGCCATGCGGATGTTGCCTGTAAACCATAATTTCTGGTTGGGATATGTACTGGTCACTGTGTGGACGACGTTGTCGATGCATTTATTAATTAAGCTGGTAATTAATGTGTTATACTCCTCATTGCCATTGGATGAATAATGGGGAAACATATTCCAGTATGTACTAGCAAAACAGTCCTGTGGCTTAGCATCTGTTTCAGTGCATCACTGATACTTCCTGTTTGAGTTTTTGCTTTTAAGCAGGAATCAGGAGTTGTGGTCAGATCAGGTCAGTTGTGGTCAGATTTGCCAAATGGAGGGCGAGGGAGAGCTTTGTACAGTACATGTTTCCGTGTGTGGAGTAAAGGTGATCCACAATTTTTTTCCCTCTTGTTGCATGTGCTGGTAGAAATGAGGTAAAATGGATTTCAGTTTTCCTGAAATAAAGTCGGCCGGGGTGCTGCCTCTGGATGAACATTTTGGATGGATGAACATTTTCCAGTTTGCTTAGGGCATTATATAGCTCGTTCAGTGCGATCTTAGTTTGTGTTGGTAAATAGACAGCTAAGAAGAATATGGATTAAAACTCTCTTGGTAAATAGTGTGATCTACAATCAATAGGTACTCTAACTCAGGCGAGCAAAACCTAGATACCTCCTTAATATTAGAGATTGCGCACCAGCTGTTGTTCACAAAGAGACACATACCACCCCCCCCTGATCTTACCGGAAGCTGCTTTTCTGTCTTGCCGATATCCTGAAAACCCAGCTAACTGTATATTATCCAAGTCCTTGTTCTGCCACGACTCTGTGAAACATAGGATATTACAGTTTTGAATGTCCCGTTGATAGGATAGTCTTCGAACGGAGCTCATCCAGTTTATTCTCCAGTGATTGTATGTTCACCAATAAAACGGAAGGTAAAGGCGGATTATCTTTTCACCGACGCAGTCTCGCCAGGCATCCGAGTAGTGGAGTTCTAGGGCAAAAACCAAAATGTGCACCCAGGGTGACAGCAAATTGGTAACGTTCTTTGACAACAACACATAATTGACAGAGTTAGTACATTAACAAGCAAGGGCCTTTGGCTATAGCCATTTTATTTCTCCAGAAAACATTAGTACACAAACTGAAATTTTGGTACAGTACGTTAGTGTCACGCCCTTACCATAGAGAACCTTTTTATTCTCTATTTTGGTTAGGTCGGGGTGTGACTAGGGTGGGTGATCTAGTGCATTTATTTCTATGTTAGCCTGGTTTGGTTCCCAATCAGAGGCCGCTGTTTATCGTTGTCTCTGATTGGGGATCATATTTAGGTAGCCATTTCCCCACAGTGTTTTGTGGGATTATGTTTCTGTGTAGTTGCCTGTGAGCACTGCTTGAGCTGCACGTATCGTTTATTCCTTATTTATTTTTTATTTTTTTCGGTTCTCTTATAATAAAAGGATGTCGAACCGATTCCGCGCTGCGCTTTGGTCTGAGTATGATTACAACAACGATCGTGACAGTTAGTTAGCTAATAATGTCTGCTAGGCTGGGGTTGGAGACACATTTACAAAAACTAATATTTTGCAATAAAATATTTAGATAATTAGCTAAATAATTAACATAGTGAAATATTATGTTAGCTCGTAGCTAGCTCCCTACCTGGAGGTGAAGACAGACAGACAACGTTTAAAAAAAATTGAAATTCAATGGCAGAGTTTAGAGCTCAACAGGCAGACAGGACTGAGATTTTTTCCCAATGTGCGAGCAGAATGCAATGATTTCTTCACTTTAAAAACAACAAACGACTTCTAAACGTTATTCCATCCTAAACTAAATTATAACATTTCTAAGATATTGATGCATTAGTTCCGTGCAGTTCTTGCTTATCTGCTGTGCTGTTAGCTAAAAGCTTTAAATATAACAATTAAGCTACATTCAGCTGGAAACATTGTAGCTGCAGGGGCAGAACCTTATTTTTGTATTTAGCATGTGTGGAATGTAAACTACATGGCTGAAAGTATGTGGACACCTGCTCTTCGAACATCTCATTCCCCCAAAAAATGGGCATTAATATGGAGTTGGTCCCCCCTTTACTGTTATAATAGCCTCCACTCTTCTGGGATGGCTTTCCGCTAGATGTTGGAACATTGATGCAGGGACTTGCTTCCATTCAGCCAGAAGCACTGATGTTGGGCGACTAGGCCTGGCTCGCAGTCGGCGTTCCAATTCCAATTCAAGCTCTTCCACGCCGATCTCGACAAACCATTTCTGTATGGACCTCGCTTTGTACACGGGGGTATTGTCATGCTGAAACAGAAAAGATCCTTCCCCAAACTGTTGCCACAAAGTTAGAAGCACAGAATTGTCTGGGATGTCATTGTATGCTGTAGCATTACGATTTCCCTTCACAGGAACTAAGGGGTCTATCCCAAACAATGAAAAATAACCCCAGACCATTGTTCCTCCTCCACCAAACTTTACAGTTGGCACTATGCATTGGGGCAGGTAGCATGGCATCCGCATGGCAACCGCCAAACCCATATTTGTCCATCGGACTGCCAGATCGTGAAGCATGATTCGTCACTCAGAGAATGCGTTTCCACTGCTCCAGAGTCCAATGGCGGCGAGCTTTACACCACTCCAGCTGACTCTTGGCACTGCGCATGGTGATCTTAGACTTGTGTGCGGATGCTCAGCCATGGGAACCAATTTCCTGAACCTCCCGACAACAGGTATTGTGCGGACATTGCTTCCAGAGGCAGTTTGGAACTCGGTAGAGAGTGTTGCAACCAATGTCCCATTCAGTGAGCTTGTATGTATATCACTTCACGGCTGAGCCGTTGTTGCTCCTAGACATTTCCTCTTCACAATAACAGCACTGTTGACCGGGGCAGCTCTAGCAGGGCAGAAATTTGACGAACTGACTTGTTGGAAAGGTGGCATCCTATGATGGTGCCATGTTGAAAGTTACTGAGCACTTCAGTATGGTACATTCTATTGTCTATGGAGATTGCATGGCGGTGTGCTCGATTTTATAAAACTGTTAGCAACGGGTGTGGCTGATATAACAGAATCCACTAATTTGAATATTAACAGAGAAATTGAAAGTTACATCATACCATAGTTAAATATTTATTTTCTTAATTAATGGTTAGGCATTATACTAATTGATGGAAACATTGTAGCCTATGTTAGCCAATTCATTCAAATAATCCGATAGCTGTGTATGGGGATACTTTATTTTATAATTAGGCTGCAATAAATAAATACAGACCTGATCCAGATAAAATGACAGCTTGTGTTCAGATGAATACATTTATTTAATTATATCATAATATCTCTATTTGCTATGTGGGAAAAAAACAACAACATAAAAGTGTTACAAAACCATTCACATCATGGTCATCATCCATGTATGAAACACATGATTGAAAGTGTGTCTTTGTGTAATTATGTCAAAATGCCTCCTTCCAAGTCCCTTGAGCATATGAAAATGAGGATGACGACTAAAACGTATTGTCTGTTCCCTCATGGATCAGGGTACCGTCACAGGACAACAAATAATTCATATCAATTTTCATTGGATCAAACAATTGATTCCTGCGTTAATGACACGTCTTTGTTCTCAGGTTTTTTAAAATACTTCAATGGCTAGCAGTATGTGATATACTATGTCATTTTGCAATATAACGTGCAATTTCTTCCAGGATAAGGATAAACCTTCAGGACTTAAGAACCAATTAATGCTGTGTATGCAATGTAGTCGGAGATTCTGTAAGGAGGGTGTGAGGAAATAGCGGTGCATCCGGAGGCATGCAGAGGCCTAATTGAGCCCTGTACCTCCCAAATTGTGTAACATTGTGGAGGGCTCTGCATAGATATGATTGGTTGACGGTAATTGGGGGGCGGGAAGTCCTGTACAAACACAAACTTACTTCCTTGACAACTTCCTTCACACCAGCTCTGCTCAACAGCTCTGCGCTGCTCCACAAAGCTCAAAACGTATGAATGTCCGTATCACTGTAAAGGCCAATGCAGACTGCAGATTGACGATGTAGAGCCTTTAACTGTCATTAATGTAACAGTAAATACTATAATAATAGTAAACTCTTGCTGCTCTGAATGACCAGGTGCTTCAAAGGATTTGATTGTTGACTTCTGGAAGCAGAGGATGGAACATACCCTGATCCACATCAACGGGACTGCAGTAGAGATGGTCACAAGTTTTAAGTTTCTCAGCAACCACATCACTGCGGACTCGTCATGGACCAACATGACAACAGCGTCTCTACTTCCAAAGGTGGCTGACGAAATATGGCATGCTGCCTCCTCTCTAAATACTACTACTGCACCATTGAGAGCTTCCTGAGTGGATGCATCATGGTATGGCATACTGCAAGGCACTCTAGCGGGTTGTGAAGTACATCACTGGGACAGTGCCCTCACCATCCAGGACATCTGCCTGAGGAAGGCACGCATCATTATCAAGGACCCCACAAAAATCAACCACAAACTCTTCTCTCCCTTATCGGCGGGCAGTCCATATTGGTGTATGCAATCTGATTCCAACTGGCTTAGAGACCGTTTCTTTCTACAATCCATCAGACTGCTGACTACAGATATTTTGCACATGTTATTGCAGGTGCAGCAAAATGCGCATGTTACAAGCTTTAGTTAAAGTGCAGTAATACCTAACAATACAAAACAATAAACACAAATCCCCAAAATGTTAATAAAGGAATTAAGAAATATCAGAATGAGCAATGTCAGGGTAAAAAAAAAAATGAATAAAAAAAAATATCCAGGTGGAAGCTTTGATCCCTTATTGATGTCCCTTGTAAAATCCACTTCAATCAGTGTACATGAAGGGGAGGTGATTGGTTAAACAAGGATTTTTAGGCCTTGAGACAATTGAGACATGGATCAGCAGGACTCTGTGTAGTAAAAGGGTCCAGGCCAATTTTCAAAATATATACAGTAGCCCCCAAAATATTGTCTGATGGACTTCTTCAGCTAACAGTCCGGTGTGCTCTGGACAGCTAGCGAGCTGCGGATTGCAGGCTAGCAGATGGGCATTCAGGGGACTTCATGACGGGGGAGCCAGTTGAAACCCCCTCGGGTGGATTACGTCAGTTGTCCAGTCGTGATGGATCAGCAGGGCTCCATATCGGCAATTACAGGGGTCCAGGCCAATTGGCAAAATAGGTATTGTAGCTTAAGGAGTGGCTGATTGACCTCTTCAGCTAGCTGGGAGATGGGCCTAGCATAGGCTAGCTCCAGGCTAATTGGTGGTTGCTTTGGGACAGAGACGTTAGCCAGGAGAAGACAATCGGATAGCAGCTAGCTAGCTGCGATGACCTAGGTGAAAAGGTTCAGAGCTTGAGGTAGGAATCCAGAGATATGGAGAAAAATAAGCCCGATTTGCTCTGTGCTCTGTGAAGCTCTGTGCAGACTGGCGAGATATGTCCTTGCTAAAGGTAGCTGATGACAACTAGCAGTGGCAAGCTGACTACTAGCTAGTTAGCTGGCTAGCTTCTGTTGGGAGTTCCGGATCAAATGTAAAGGAAATAGCAGAATCATACCACATCACCAAGCTTGGACAATTGGTCTCAACCCCGCTCTTTGCAGCTGGGCAGACTGGCCGACCTCGGGTGTGAAGGTAGGCAACAACACCTTCACCACGCTGATCCTCAAGACTGTGGAACAACAAGGGTGTGTGCTCAACCTCCTCCTGTACTCCCTGTTCACCCATGACTGAGTGGCAACTCAATCATCAAGTTCGCTGACAGCAGTGGTAGGCCTGATTTCCAACAATGACAAGACGGCATACAGGGAGGATGTGAGGACCCTGACGGAATGGTGCCGGGAAAATAACCTCTCCCTCAATGTCAACAAAACAATGGAGATGATTGTTGATTACGGTAGACAGCAGAGAGAGCTAGTCCCCATCCACTTCTACAGGGTCGCACTGGAGAGGACGAAAAGCTTCAAGTTACTCGGCGTGCACATCACAATCAACCTGAAATGATCCATTCGTAGAGAAAATGTGATGAAGGCGCAACAGCACCTACTCAACCTCAGGAGGCTGAAGAAATTTGGCTTGTCCTGTAAGGCCCTCATGAACTTCTACAGGTGCACCATTGAGAGGATCCTGTAGGGCTGTGTCAATGCCTAGTACGGCAATTGCAACCAAAGGGCTCCCCAAATGGTGGTGCGGTCAGCCCAACGCATCACCGGGAGCACACTGCCTGCCCTCCAGGACACCTACAGCGCTCGGTGTCACAGATAGGCCAAGAAGATCATCAAGGACCTCAGCCACTCGAGCCATGGCCTGTTCACCCCGCTACCATCCAGAAGGAGGTGATAGTACAGGAGCATCAAAGCTGTGACCTAGAGACTGAGAAACTGGAGATAGAAGTTTCTTACTCCAGTCCATCGGACGTTAAAATCGTCTCCTCTAGCCGGCCTCCTCCCAGTACCCAGCCCAAAATTAGTCACTATTAAAAGCAGGGTACTGGGTTGACACCACCTGGTACTCTAACCTGTACCATAGAGACTGCTGCCATATGTACATAGTCATTCAGCACGGTTAACTTTAATAATGTTTACAATAGAGTACCTGTACTGGGGTTCTGTGGTCACCGAACTGCCTTCAAGTGCAGCGGTCTCCCTTCACAGGAGTGGCAACTGGGAACATATAAATGCACAAAATGACTAGGACCAGCCTTTCTGGTCAATGGCGGTGAAGCCTGATAAGTGCAACACCCAAAGGGCTGCAACGTTGACGGGCAAGGCACCTGTCCAGCAGCCCTGAGAATGGACAGTTGAGAGGAAGAGGACACACACTCAGCCACCAGAACAACACATCGTAGAGATTGGACCATAGAGAATGATAGTCACAGTATATCATCTTTATATGTGTCCCATTATGGCGTACGTGAGCGCAAGGGCAGCTCCATTCAAATCAAATAACAAATGTAATTACATTAGAGACAATAGAGGCAATATTCATTTTATTAAAGTAGTCCATTGTCTTCTATAATTTCTATGAGTTGGCAAACAAACTTAAAGGCTGCACACCATCACAGAGTGTTTTGTTTGAAAAGGTACTGTATGAAGCCAAAGGTGGCAATTTAATGCTACCTACAGTTATGCAGTGTTTGCTCAAGTGTATAATTAATTGGCTGATCCCTCCAGATAACCTGGATTGAATAATGGGGAGCGTTAGGCAGGATGCAACCTTTTGGAAGGTTCAGATAAAAATATGCTATATTGAACAAATATGTCTCCCCGACATGGAGATTATTAAGGAAATACGTTGTCTCTATTCATGAAATGTATATCTGCAATGCTCAAAGGTTTTGCGACTGAAAGTGGCCCGTGTGATTCTTCCTTAACGAACGGTCTGCACAACGCATCACAGGGGGCAAACTACCTGCCCTCCAGGACACCTACACCACCCGATGTTACAGGAAGGCCATAAAGATCATCAAGGACATCAACCACCCGAGCCACTGCCTGTTCACCCCGCTATCATCCAGAAGGCGAGGTCAGTACAGGTGCATCAAAGCTGGGACCGAGAGACTGAAAAACAGCTTCTATCTCAAGGCCATCAGACTGTTAAACAGCCACCACTAACATTGAGTGGCTGCTGCCAACACAATGACACTGACTCAACTCCAGCCACTTTAATAATGGGAATTGATGGGAAATGATGTAAATATATCACTAGCCACTTTAAACAATGCTACCTTATATAATGTTACTTACCCTACATTATTCATCTCATATGCATACGTATATACTGTACTCTATATCATCGACTGTATCCTTATGTAATACATGTATTACTAGCCACTTTAACTATGCCACTTTGTTTACATACTCATCTCATATATATATACTGTACTCGATACCATCTACTGTATCTTGCCTATGCTGCTCTGTACCATCACTCATTCATATATCCTTATGTACATATTCTTTATCCCCTTACACTGTGTATAAGACAGTAGTTTTGGAGTTGTTAGTTAGATTACTTGTTGGTTATTACTGCATTGTCGGAACTAGAAGCACAAGCATTTCGCTACACTCGCATTAACATCTGCTAACCATGTTTATGTGACAAATAAAATTTGATTTGATTTGATTTGAGAAGCTCCACCTAGATGGCTACTTTGTTGGAAGCCCTCAGTGGCAATGTTCATGCCAACATGGATTTCATCCATCTAGAGTCCTCTATCTAACTCCATGAGACTGACTCAATAGCCAGGTTTTGACCACCAAACGCAGGCCCCTAATTGCAATGAGGTGCACCTGGAGACAAATAGATACACCTGGGTAAATTAAGACATGTCACATAACATAAATACCAGGTGTATTGGATCTTGTTATCATCAGTTGCATTTTCTCTGTTAGTACCACTCCTGTACCTGGCATCATGTGCATTTTGAGACTGACGGTGGTCACATGTGAGTATACAAAATCTGTATCTGATGCAGATTAGAATTTAAATATATATGACAATGTTTGTATTTGTGAGTGAAAAGAAGTACATGTAATATGATTTGAGGGACATTCAGTTCCTTTTGGGCAAAAAGGTATTCAAAGCATGGAATATGAGACCAAATGCTGAACTTGCGTATAGAGACCAATGCTGAGTTGTAGCTTCATGGTCCAAGTGCATATGATGTTGAATGTTGCTGAACTAGCTGTGTGATGTTGTTTCAGTGCTGGCTACAGCTTGCTGCACACTAACAGATGGAGGTACTGTATGTAATAATGATGATACTACTTAACCAAGCTAATGTGAGTGGTGTGTAATTCCTGTTTATTTGTCCTGGCAGCAATCAGCATCACGTGTGAAGGCTCTGATGCTTTACTGCAATGTGGTAAGCTAGTCCACACTGCTGAACAGTATACTCACCGACCACCTATGATCGTTTATACTGTAGATTAGCGTCACTAGCCCACACCATAGAGACCCATACTTGGCTCTCCTTCGTGCCTCACTGTTCTCCATCTCCCTCAGATGGAGGTAAGATCCATATCAAGCGTGCGAACTACGGTCGTCGTCAACACGATGTTTGTTCTATTGGGCGCCCTGATAACCAACTCACCGACACCAACTGCCTCAGCCAATCCTCCACCAGCAAGATGGCAGAAAGGTACTAGAACCTGTAACTCCTTGGCTGTAGTGTAAACAACCACCAGCAAGATGGCAGAAATGTGCTGGAACCTGTTGTGTTTACCTGTATGAACTCATGACCTCAACATGTCTTTGAAACACACAGATGCGGTGGGAAGAGCGAGTGTATTGTCCCTGCATCCAATTTCGTTTTTGGAGACCCCTGTGTCGGGACTTATAAGTACCTGGACACCAAATACTCCTGTGTCCAACAGCAAGAAACAAGTCAGTCTCTGAATGTGTGCTAATAATATTTAGTATTTAGTATTATATTAGTGTTGGTATGACTGTGTCATGTTGGGACATTGTTTAATTCTCCTACCCACTTTTAATCTTGTAAAAAAGTAAGCTCAGCTGATTGCTAGAAAAGGAATATAATGGGTTGGTTCCCCTATGGTACCAGCTTGTTAACTTTTGTTTCTCCAAGTGTAAACCACCCTCAACTGCTAACTAACCCTAGCAAGCTGTGGATATGCAACTTGTTTAGTTTGAGTAGCCTATAGGGAGGTCAGAGACCTGGCAGTGTGGTGCCAAGATGCCGAAGGAACTGGTAGTGGACTACAGGAAATGGAGGGCTGAGCCCTTCCCTGCCAGGAGGCTAAAAGGATTGGTGTCAGCCCTCCGATTCTGAATTCTACACCATTGAGAGCTTTTTGACTGGCTGCATCACCACTAGGTATGGCATCTGACCACAAGGTGCTACAGAGGGTATCGCGTACGGCCCAGTACATCAGAGGCCGCGCTCCCTGCATCAGGATTTCGACACCACCTGTGTCGGCAGGCTCTACATTGTCAAAGACTCGCACCCCCCAAGTTATACTGGTCTCTGCTACTCCATAACAAATGGTACGGCTGCACCAAGTCTGGAACCAACAGGACCCTGAAAGGCTTCTACTTCCCCCAAGCCTTAACTGCTGAATGACTATCTGCATTGACCCTTTTTGCAGTAACTTTTTTGACTTGTCTCATATGCTGCTGCTGTTCCTTGTTAAATTGACATATCTAGCTCAATTAGCCAGCAAGAACATGGAAGGCAAGTGTCAAGCTTATATGATGCTTGTGCACTTAATCTGGTTTACCATGTTTCAGTGAACGGTAACTAGCTAGCGCAACTCCTACAGTTTTGCAGGGTTTATAGCCAATCTGACAGATGGCACAAACTGCACAGATTGGGTGTAGCGGGGTCGACTTTATTTTTTCAACAGTTTAGGTCTAGCCAGCCAGTTTGCTTAAAATGTTAGCATTTCGAGAACTGCTCATAAGGAAGTGAAACTAAAAGGTAACGGTGGAAGATGACGCGCCTAACTTTTTGTACTTTGGTTCATGCTAACGAGTTTATAATGACTTTAGAAAAATGCACCTGAAATCAACATTCCCTGTTAGTGCGCATCACTAACACTTCACCAGGCTAATGTATGTCTTAATTTGTCTGGCCAGTGGTGTAACTCCTGTGTTGTCTTTGCAGTAAGCAGCATCATATGTGAAGGCTCTGATTCTCAACTACTATGTGGTAAGCTGGTCAACACTACCGTACAGTTTAATCATGTGGTGCCGTGTATATTAGTCACTAGCCCACACCAACACCAAGGTTTGTCCTTTCTCTTCCTCAGATCGAGGTGAGATCCGTATTCAGCGTGCCAACTATGGTCGTCGTCAACACGATGTGTGTTCCATTGGGCGCCCACATCAACAACTCAAAAACACCAACTGCCTCAGCCAATCCACCACCAGCAAAATGGCAGAAAGGTACTGAAACCTTCAGTGTGCATTTAGCTGTAGGAAGTCATTGGCTGTGGTGTTAACCTCTACCTGTTGACACACAGGTGTGATGGAAAGCGCCAGTGTATCGTCAAGGTATCCAACTCTGTGTTCGGTGACCCCTGTGTCGGAACCTATAAGTACTTGGATGTGGCTTACACCTGTGACTGAATGTGAGTTTTGTATAGGTGCACATGACTGGGAACTAGAATTCGTGTTGTATTTTACCTTTATTTAGCATGGCAGTTAAGAACAAATTCTTAATTTCAATGATGGCCTAGGAACAGTGGGTTGACTGCCTGTTCAGGGGCAGAACGAAATATTTGTACATTGTCAGCTCATGATTTGTACTTGCAACCTTTCGGTTACTAGTCCAACTCTCTAACCACTAGGCTACCCTGCTGACGATTTTGTCTTGCAGGATATCTTCCTGGGGAACCTGAAGATGTACAAGGCTTCTGGGATATCTTCATCAGGTCGTGCTGTTTTCCTCCAACCCGTGTACATTGTGCTGAAGCATTTCTTAAACAATTTCTGAACTGTGGCTGAATTAAACGAAGCGGCAGGAAGACGATACTAGTTGCCTCTTGTACATTAATAAATGTCACACCAATATTACTGAACATGTGTCCTTTATTCTCTCTTACTGGTCCTAATTCGTATGCATCAACAGCTGGTCACAAAGCAGGCCTGGATAGGTAAACATTTTAATACAATGTGTAGACTCTACAAACCTTGCTCGTTAAGTGGTTGGCTCATGAACCAAATGTTCCCTTTCTGTGTAGATTCAGTTTGACTATTTCATCTGGTAATAAACATACTTACAGGGAAGCTGCCCAACCACATCACATTAGTCATCTAACAGCCTCTTAGCCAGAGACACAAAGGGTCAACGGCACGTCGACAGATCTCCCACTGTCAAATGGGGACCTGACCGATACAGCCCTCCAAGAGCTGCCCCTCAAGCATCAGATTCCACCCTGAGAAATACATTGAATTCCATGCACCACCAATGAACGAGAAACATACAGGCCAATATAACAGCAAGGCCAACGATGTATGGAACCATGTCCATCTATGAGCATTTGAATGAGTGTATGCATTTGTACAAACACCTGCATGGCATCAGCCTCAACTGTATCAACAAAGCCCCTCAGTGTCATTCAAATGTATTTGGAATTAATTTGACATCTGTCTATCCTTTGCCCAGCAACTCCACTCCCCCTTATCTCCAATTCCACATCCCAAACCTCAGCTTCCCTTAGCCCATCCCACCTGTCTCTGCTGGCCAGACACTACGCAGCATATTTCAACTATGCTGTGATTAACATACAATTTCTATTGAATAGACTACAGATTGAGTTGAGAAACTATAATAGTATTATAATTTGACTTGCTCTCCAGATCTCCAAAAGGATATTTAGTGTCAATTTTAGATCAATGTTTTGCATTTTCAACCATTCCTGAGAAGCTACTTGAGGGAAATACTAAAATAAATGGTCAATTGATTCTGTATCTCAACTAAATCTGCATTAGCTGAAAAGCACAAGTCTTGAATTAACTCATAAACCCTGTCCCATGGAATCGGTAAATCAAATATCGCTTCCCAACTATTTTGCAGTCTAAATGACACATCAACATCCTGGTCCTCAAATGAAACTGGTATGCAATTTGTATTCCTCTGCAAGTTCTGATAATTTATATTGGGCAGACAGACAGCTTCCCTACCTCCTCCTGCTGCTACCTGCCTCCATTTTTGGGGTAATGCTGTAATCAATGGGTATAATCTAGTACTGAGTAGACCTTTCCAAATAATTCTGATAACTCCATGAAAGACAAGTCAACCATTCCAATTTACAATATTTAAATATAAAATACCCTTTTTCAAACTTGTTTCCCATAAATACAGGTCTTTCATCACCCAGCACATTTATATTCAGCCATAATATTTCTATCTTTTCAGGGGGATGAAATTTAAATTGTAGAGACTTTGAAAAAGATATCATTTGCAGTCAATCAAAAATGAGACATTGAAATCTGTACACAGATAAAGTTATTTAAACAGTGGATTAGCTTTTCTTAGTTTACTTGAGAACCATTTAGGGTTCAAGTGAAACTTTTGAATAAGTGAAGATTCTAGAGATGTTTAGTGCTTTTATATATAATAATCTCACAACACCCAATTTATATTCATTATATAGCCAGCTAGTCCTGCATATCACCCATCATCCCACTGCTGGTTTGCTTCTGAAGCTAAGCAGAGTTGGTCCTGGTAAGTCCCTGGATGGGAGAACAGATGCTTCTGGAAGTGATGTTGGAGGGTCAGTAGGAGGCACCCTTTCCTCTTGTCTAAAACATATCCCAATGACCATAGGCCGTAGGGTGCCGTCTTTTGGATGGGACGTTAAAGGGATGTCCTGACTCTCTGTGGTCACTAAAGATCCCATGGCACTGATCGCAAGAGTAGGGGTGTTAACCACAGTGTCCTGGCTAAATTCCCAATCTGTCCTTCATACCGTCATGGCCACCTAATCATCCCCGGTTTATAATTGGCTCATTCATCCCCCCTCTTCTACCCTGTAACTATTCCCCAGGTTGTTGCTGTAAATGAGTATGTGTTCTCAGACAACTTACCAGTTTAAATAAAAATATACAAATGTATAAATATAGATAGGCACACTGTTTCTTGTCTGGTTTAGCATCCCAGATAAAGCTAAATATTTTTTGCTCATACGATTTGAAAAACAAGTCATCAGGAGTAGGCAGAGCCATAAGTAAGTGAGTAAACTGAGATATGACTAAGGAGTTAATCAGGGCAAATTTTCCATAAATAGACAGGTATTTACCTCTACATGTAATATTTTTTTTCAATGAATACCAAGCATTTCTACTTCTCCGTCAGCCCATTTTAAATATGAACTGCATAGTAATGTACAAGTTGTATTTTTTAAAGACCCAATACGTAATATTTTACACTTATCATAATTAGGTTTTAGTCCAGAGAGTACAGAAAAGATATCTACATCTTCAATGAGACATTGCAGGGAACTAGCAAGCAGATTAAATATTAAACTTGAGTTAGCAGCATACATGGACACCTTTGTTTTTAAGCCATGGATTTCTAATCCTCTAATGTTGTTATTTGATATGATTTAATAGCTAGCATTTCGATGGCCACAATGAATAGATATGGTGACAGCGGACACCCTTGTTTAACTCTTCTTGACAATTCAAAACTCTCTGAGAAGTAGCTGCTATTTACAATTTTACACCTGGGGTTGCTATACAGTACTTTTAACCATTTCTAAGAGAATCACCGAAATTGTAAACATCCAGGCATTTTATGAATTTATGAATCCGTAATTGCCTGTAGACCCTGCCACATATACGTCTCTTGTCTGGGCCATTGAATTGCGACTCCATTTTGTCCCTATACTGACAATCTGCTTGTTTGATTGCCTTGCGGAGGGAATAACTATACTGTTTATATTCAGTTTATATCCAACCTCTTTCCATGGTTGAATGCGGTGGTTTGCGCTTTCAGTTTTGCGCGAATGCTGCCTTCTATCCACAGTTTCTGGTTGGGGTAGGTGTTAATAGTCACAGTGGGTACAACCTCTCCAATGCACATCCTAATAAACTCAGTCACAGAGTCGGCGTATAAAACGATTTTATTGTCTGAGGCTTCCCGGAACATTTTCCAGTCCACGTGATCAAAACAATCTTGAAGCGTGGATTCCGATGGATCAGACCAGTGTTGAATGGTTTTAGTCACGGGTAGATCCTGCTTGAGTTTCTGCCTATAGGGCGGTTTGAGAAAAATGGAGTCTTGGTTGGATTTGATAAATGCAGCCTGAGGATATCTGGTTTCCTGGGGAAGGGGGGGGGGGGGGGTATACACAGCTGTGACTATAATCAAAGAGAATTGTCTTGGGAGATAATGCGGTCGGCATTTGATTTTAAGGATTTCTAGGTCAGGTGAACAAAAGGACTTGAGTTACTGTATGTTCATAAACCCCCGCCCTTCCACTTACCAGAGAGATGTTTTTTTTCTGTCGGCACGACGCATGAAGAAACCCAATGGCTGTATCGACTCTGACAACATATCCAGAGTAAGCAATGTTTCCGTAAAACATAGAATGTTACAATGCCTGATGTCTCTCTGGAAGGAAACTCGTGCCCTACTTTCGTCCACAAATTACTGCACAATTTCCAAAGGATTTGAAGCGAGGCGACCGTCTCTGTCTGCGCCATCTTTTGATCATTTAGCTTCGTCCTTTAAAATATAAAATGGAGAATCACAGAGAAGTGTATGTGTGTAATAGAGAACGGATGCTCTAGAAAAAAGTTTATCCATTTATTTTTGTTTTTCCTCTAATTTATTTTGTATCTCTGTAGTAATTTTTTTTGCTTCCTGTACGATTAGAGAATGTATTTCCCTTAGTCCTGTCTCTTTAGCCAGAAACTGCTTTTTTGTTGTTGTTGAAATGTCACACCCTGACCATAGTTTGCTTTGTATGTTTCTATGTTTTGTTTGGTCAGGGTGTGATCTGAGTGGGCATTCTATGTTACATGTCTAGTTTGTCTATTTCTATGTTTGGCCTGATATGGTTCTCAATCAGAGGCAGGTGTTAGTCATTGTCTCTGATTGGGAACCATATTTAGGTAGCCTGTTTGGTGTTGGGTTTTGTGGGTGATTGTTCCTGTCTCTGTGTTTGCACCAGATAGGGCTGTTTTGGTTTTTCACATTTCTTGTTTTGTTAGTCTATTCATGTATAGTTTCTTTATTAAAGAACCATGAATAATAACCACGCTGAGTTATGGTACGCCTCTCCTTCGACTCAAGAAAACCATTACATGAAATTGAATTGAATGACCTCTGAAGGTACATTTAAAGGTATCCCAAACAATAAGGGGATTTGCTGAACTTATGTTGTACTGGAAAAATGTAATTAGAAATGATTTTGTCGAAATTAAACATACATTGTCACCCAGTAAACTTCGATACCATGTCCAATATCCCCATCCACGTGGACATTCCGTAAGAGTTATGTGAAGGCCAATTAGATGATGATCCGATCACATTCGGTCTCCTATTGTCCATTGGTTTGATATGGGATGAGCAGTGCAGTACTACAACTACAGTCCCACAGGACATATTAATGATGGCATAATATAAATAAAAAATGAACTGTGGATCACGCCTCCATTTCATGATATTCTGGTTCGCCTAATTTCAGTTTGACAAAAGTATAGTGTCGCATCATTGTACCATCTAAACTGCAGTGAAATATATTATCAGACCAAAAATATTATTTTCAGGTGTTGGATACTGGTGTACAAAAATGTAACTCAGCATTGAAATAGCGCACTACTGATCCACCACTTAGACTTGATTTAAATGAGGGACAGATCGATTTTGGTGCATTGCCGAAATATGTGGGACAGTGCCGAAGATACCTTTGAGGAGATGGGGAAACTCCCTTGGCATTGTATTAATGCCCATTTGTATGTTGCCCATACATTGTCAATGGGCTGCGCAGTGCATTCTGGACTATTCTGGAACAAGGAGAGCTCTTCAAGGAGTGAATGGGAATCAATTGGGCGCTAGCTCAAAACCCCAACTTTAGCATGAATTCCGTGTACATGTGCAAAATTGCAACTGTAATCCGAGATGTTTGATAATATCGTACTGCTCGGGAATAGTGACATTATCTACTTTTGAGGAAAATAGGCAGGTTTCTCGCCTTTGAGAAGGCATTGCATGACGATTAGCTTAGCAACCGTGTGAAGCTTTATGACAATGTGAATGTGATCCGTCAAAAGTTTGTGGGGCGTTATACGTTTCTCCATTCATTGGCCAATGGGAGTTTATCTCCTACTGTTCTCTAAAAATCGAAAGCAGCCTTTGAAGGTTTTCACAAAATATCACCAACATGTATCCTGCTTCACAAGAGGATCCAGCCTGTGTGACAGGTTAAAGGAAATAGTCATAGCCTGTTATACATTAAAAAGTATTAGTAAGTTCATAGTATGTGAGGATCTTAAAACATCTAAGGTTAAAAAGAGGCATTCAGTATCAGTTGATAAAGATTGATAACATTCATATAATTGTGTTAAAGTTCAAATCTGTCAAAGGGTACGAATTGTGAGAGTAATGTGTAAATGTTATATTGATTACTTGATTTTGTAGTGCCTAAAAGTGTTAATCTGTGATCTACGAAATGCTCTTAATCTATGAGCCGGAGATCGATTGCTCTGGTCTCCACCCATATTCCTGGGGGAAAATCGCGGTCTTTTTCTCATTCAACTAAACGTTAAATTGAGAATACAACACCGTATCACTCTCGTGATTATTTCTCCCCTGTTTTCAGGTACTTTATTGATGATAAAAATAGTAATTTAAATGTTATAACTCACTAACATGTCAAGAGTGTTTAGGGTGTGTCTTAGTAACGTTTTGAGGAAGTTAGAGTTAAGTTTGAAGAGAGTAATATTAGCCCTGCTCGGTTGAAGTGAAGAATAGCATCGTACTGAGAGTAGCTGCCATTTTATGTCGATTGTGAATGAACATGTACGTTGTTAATAAGATATTTTGCTGTGTTATTTGCATAATGGTTTTTCTGTTGTTTTGTAATGTGTTACTTTTGTGAAATTGATTCAACTAAACGTTAAATTGAGAATACAACACCGTATCACTCTCGTGATGATTTCTCCCCTGTTTTCAGGGGCGTAACATTTTTGGAGGCTCCGCTGAGATTGCTGCTCAGATGTCCAGTTTCCACACCCTGGTCGCTGAATTCCGAGCCAGCTAAATCTCCACATAACAACTCAGGCAGGCTGCAGTGAGGAAAGTGTTGCTGTTCGAGGGAAGTTGGAAGTTAGGGGTTAAGTACGTGTCAACTGAGGCCATTGATCGACCATCAGAGACAGTAAGGACCATCTAATTCAGAGTCAACTCCTGCACAGTAAAAGTTCCTCCTGTTCTGTCAACATGACAAGCGCCTTGGAAGAACTACAGGAAGAGGTAGTAGGAGAATTGCACACCCTGACTAAAGACAAATTACTAGAGATATGTGATTTCCTTGAAATATCAGGCGAACAGAGAAGAGATGTTAAAGACAAATCCCGCATAGCATTAATGACTCGCATTATGATGTTCCTTGAAAGAGAGGAAGTTGCAGAGTTAGAAGATGGCGGCATGTCGGAATTGTTGCTACTTAGAGACGAAATGACAGAGATGATCAGTGGCATAGATAACAAAACAGGGCAAATTGACCATGATATTGAACCAGCCGGAACACATCACAGAATAGAGGAATTGAGAACTGTAACTCCACAACAAGGGGTGGGAACTGAGCAGATTATTGCAGCCAAAGCCAGTGATTCTCTGCGTCAGCCCCAACAACATGCCAATCTTCAGGGGAGCGTGCCGCTCTCACCCAATGCACAGCCCAGCTCATACTGGCGCAAAGAGTTTAAAATTTCTGGTCAGATAGGTGAACCGGGCCAGAAAGAAAAACTTATTTTTTCCAGCCTTGTCCATCAGATTGAAAATGGACTTAACAGAGGATATCCTGAGGTAGAAATAGTAGACGCAGTAGTCAGGGCTATTTCTCCAGGCTCACAGCTACGCAGCTACTTGGAAGGTAAACCCCAGCTAACGCTTCCCACACTTAGATGTATCCTGCGTTCCCACTTCCAAGAGAAGAGTGCAACAGAGCTTTACAAACAGCTAGCTTCAGAAGCACAGCATAGCAAGGAGACCCCTCAAAGTTTCCTGATGCGCGTTTTAGATTTGAGGCAAAAAGTACTGTTTGCATCCCAGGAGTCAGAATCAGGGCTTAAGTATGACCCTGGTCTAGTCCAGAGCATGTGTTTTCACACAGTCCTTACGGGTCTCCAGAGTGACAGTATCAGGATTGACATGCAGCCTCTCCTGCTAGAGAGCAAAACATCAGATGAGGTTTTGCTAGAGAAGCTTAACATTGCTTGTGCTAATGAGATAGAAAGACGAAACAAAAAGCGGTTTAATGCCCCACAGCCTGCTACAACTGTAAGTGTAGTCCATTTAGAAGATACGCCATCTGCAAAGTGTCCTGTGAAGGAAGCCAAAACTACGATACCCGCAGGACTGTTAACAGAGTTAGCTGAACTTAAGACAGGTGTAGCTTCTCTAAAAGGTCTCAGTGCAGAGATTGCTCAGATTAAAGAGACATTACAGCAGCCTATGTTTCAGTCACCGCCTTGTGCCTATGCCCCACCCCCAGTTAGGAGGCCAAATAGGGACCCCCAGCCACCTGTTTCCCAGCAGCAGTATTACAGCAACTACAGTCGGTCCCAAGCACCTGACCCTGCGCAGCATCAATATGCACCTAACCGGTATACCAACCACTCTGCTCAAGCTCCAAGGAGGTGTTTTGTCTGCCAGCAGGCCAGAACAGATGCACGCTGCACACACTGCTTCCGATGTGGGAGTGGAGAACATTTTCAAGCTGGATGTAAAATCCGGGGAGCCAGACCATCAAGGGAGGCCCCTTTAAACGGAAACGGGTTACCGCTGAGGGACGAGTGTTAACCGTAGCTACCAAAAAGTCCCAGGAATGTGCAAATTGTGCCAGAGAAGATTCATTTGAGAACCTGAAACAATGTTCATCATGTAAAGAGACACTGTACTGTTCCAAAGTATGTCAAAACCAACATTGGACTAAACATAAGGAAAAATGCACTCACCTGAAAATTGACTCTAATAGTGAAAGGTTTTCCTGTACAGAGGAAAATGCCCACTCCTTACCATCCCTAGCTCAAGGTTGCCACCCCCGTAAGGTCACCTCGCTAGTAGGCAGACAGTGCCTTATTGAGTGTCACCTGAATCGCCACCACCTCCAAGCTCTATGGGACACAGGCTCTCAGGTATCGGTCATTGATGAACGATGGAAAGAGGAATCTCTCCCAAACGCAAGGCTGAGAGATGTTTCAGAAATTCTGGACTCACCTGATGATCTAAGGTTGACTGCAGCAAATGGGACTGAAATGCCGTACCTGGGATGGATTGAAACAACTTTTCGGCTAGCCTCTGAAACTGACCAAACAAAGGAACTGATCATCCCGGTGCTGGTAATGAAAGGCTGTCACCTATCACATCCCATCATAGGTTTCAATGTTATCGAGCACATCCTGACAATGACCGAAAAGACTAAACGATACAGTACAGTAAAAACAGCTTTCCCAAGCCTCAATAGAAACAAGGTGAGAGCTTTTATACAGGCTGTTAGCGCAGAACAGACAGATGAATACACAGTGAAAACCAAGAAAGAGAAGGTTGCTGTACCAAAACACAGTAGCATTCAGATTGAGTGCCGTGTAGCTTCCCAACCTTTCAAAGATGACATGACAATGCTTTTCCAGCCAGACCTGAACCCGCAGTGGCCAGATGACCTTGAGTTCTTTGACACACTAGTCAGAGTCAGGAAAGGTGTTTTTCCAGTTATCCTGCTTGATGTCTCTAACCCCACTGACCATGACATTGCCCTGCTAGGACGCACAATAATCGGTACAGTACAAACCATTATGACTGTGTTACCTGCCCAAGTCTTTGAAAAAACTGTCACCTCAGCCACAGTGAATCACACCAGCGTTCGAACCCCATGTACTGCTACTGAACAGTGGGATCCACCAGTAGATTTAACTCACCTAACCGAAGAACAGAGAGAGGTTGTTAGGCAAATGCTTAGAGAAGAGTGTCACTCCTTCTCCAGATCAGACAATGACATTGGCTGCATTGAACGATTGAAAATGACTATTTCTCTAAAGGACTCTGAACCAGTAAAGCGCACATACATGTCAGTGCCCAGGCCACTGTATCAGGAGATGAAGGGTTACATTTATGACCTCATAGTCCAGGGCTGGGTTAGGAAGTCAAACTCTTCATATTCTTCACCTGTCGTGTGCGTTCGTAAGAAGGACGGGACCCTCCGGTTGTGTATAGATTACAGAGACCTGAACAGAAAGACACATCCCGACCGCCAGCCCATCCCTCGGGTCCAAGATATCATGGACAGTTTAGGTGGTAATTTCTGGTTCTCCCTCTTAGATCAGGGAAAAGCGTATCACCAGGGGTTCATCTCTGAAGAAAGCAGACCACTGACAGCATTTGTGACACCGTGGGGACTCTATGAGTGGATACGTATGCCATTTGGCCTCATGAACGCTCCTGCAGCTTTTCAGCGGTGTATGGAGGAGTGTTTGGAAGGGCTCCGGGATAACATCTGCATTCCTTATCTGGACGACACGCTAGTTTTCAGTAAAACATTCGACAGCCATGTGAATGATGTGCGAAAAGTGTTGCAGCGTCTCAGAGAGTATGGCATTAAACTCAAACCAAGTAAGTGTGATCTCTTTAAACCCCAGGTCCGTTATTTGGGCAGAATAGTGTCTGCAGAGGGCAGCCAAGTTGACCCAGCCGATTTTGAAGCAGTAAGAGCATTGAAAGAAATCAGACCAGAGACTGTGGGCCAGCTCAGAAAAATGCTTGGTTTACTCACTTACTACAGACAGTACATCAAAGACTTTTCTAGGAGTGCCAGCTGCCTGTATGACCTCCTGAAAGCAGATTCAGAGAAATTACCTGACCACCCACGGAAAACAAAAACAAAGAAAGTAAGTCATGTGGTGCCCTCAAACAAGCCAATTCTGTGGACTGACCAGCATCAACAGGCACTTGAACAGCTGATTGAGTGTTTGCTTCACCCACCAGTTTTAGGTTTCCCTGATTTCACTCAGCCATTTGTTGTACACACTGATGCGTCACACCAAGGCTTGGGAGCAGTTCTTTATCAAAAGCAAGAGGGGAAGCTTAGGGTCATTGCTTATGGCTCTCGAACCTTAACAGCAGCTGAGAAGAACTATCACTACCACTCGAGCAAGCTAGAATTTCTAGCTCTAAAATGGGCAATCACTGATAAGTTCCATGACTATTTGTACTATGCTCCGACCTTCACTGTATACAGCGATAACAACCCGCTCTGCTACATTCTGTCTACTGCAAAACTGAACGCAACCACTTCCAGGTGGGTTGCAGACTTGGCTGATTTCCACTTTACAATAAAGTACAGGCCAGGCAGAGAGAACGGTGATGCAGATGCTTTGTCAAGGATGCCACTGGATGTAGAGTCACTGATGAGAGAATGTTCTGAGGAGCTTCCACCAGACACCATCGCCGCCACGATACAAGCAGTTGAGGTACAGAAAGAGGCTGTTGTACCTTGGTCATTTTCAGCTGCATCTATGGCAGTATCAGCTGAAGGTGAGACAACCACTGCAACAACCAGCTCGATCCCAAAAGATGGGATAAGAGAAGCACAAGAATCTGATCCGGTCATCCGTCCTGTGCTCAATTTCAAACTGTCTGGTTCCAAACCGCCAGTTAAAGAGCAAAAGAAATTCAGTCCAAAGACAAAATGCCTATTCAGAGAATGGGACAAATTGACAATAGACAGTGATGGCATTCTGTACAGAATCACTACAGCCCGCAAGCAGTTAGTTCTACCAGAGCAGTACAAAGGTAAAGTGATGGAAGAGTTGCACAATAACATGGGACACCAAGGTACTGACCGCACTGTATCACTAGTACGTGACCGCTTCTTCTGGCCATATATGCAATCTGACATCGAGCACTATGTGACTAAAACTTGTAGCTGTGTCAAGCAGAAAAAGCCAGCCCATGCAACAAGAGCTCCTCTGACAAA
The DNA here is from genome assembly GCF_002021735.2 of Oncorhynchus kisutch. Taxonomy (NCBI): domain Eukaryota; kingdom Metazoa; phylum Chordata; class Actinopteri; order Salmoniformes; family Salmonidae; genus Oncorhynchus; species Oncorhynchus kisutch. Next base: position 18,218 of record NW_022263415.1, on the reverse strand, counting down.
CATTGTGACAACACAGCCATTTGAACTGGTATGTATTGACTTCCTTCATCTCGACAGATGCAAAGGGGGATATGAGTACATCCTCGTGATTGTTGATCATTTTACACGGTTCACTCAAGCCTACGCCACCACATCAAAGTCAGGTAAAACTGCTGCAAATCTCATCTTCAATGACTTTGCCCTGAAGTTTGGGTTCCCGTCCCGCATCCACCATGACCAAGGGGGAGAATTTGAAAATCAGTTGTTCCATCAGTTAAAGAAACTCAGTGGCATGGCGGGGTCCAGGACAACACCCTATCACCCGATGGGAAACGGTCAAGCGGAACGCATGAACAGAACATTGTTGCAAATGTTAAAGACACTAACTGAGACACAAAAGTCAAATTGGAAGGAGTCTCTGAACAAACTGGTTTATGCCTATAACTGCACCCGTTGCGAAGTGACTGGCTATTCACCATTTTATCTTCTGTTTGGGAGATCACCCAGGCTTCCAGTTGATATGCTCTTTGGATTGTGCACAGAGGCAGGTTCCAGTAACCAGCGAGAATACGTGGAGAACTGGAAACGAGGGATGGAAGAAGCATACGCCATTGCAAATGAAAATGCTCAGAAAGCCGCTGAAAGAAGTAAGAAGTACTATGACACTAAAGTTAGGAGTTCAGTGCTACAGCCTGACGAGCGAGTTCTGATTAAAAACCTGACACCAAGAGGAGGACCAGGAAAACTCCGTAACTATTGGGAAGATACAATTCACACAGTGGTGAGACAAATGGGTTCATACCTGCCGATTTATGAATTGAGACCAGAAAAGGGTAGGGGACGCTCCAGGGTCCTGCACAGAAATCTGCTCATGTCCTGTGACCACTTACCTTTTGAGACACAACCAGAAATGACCAAAGTGGACAGAAGTCAGAAAACGAAGAGACACCAGCCTGCATCACAGACTCTAGATTCTGATGAAGATAGTGGGGATGAATATGACCTTCATCATGAGCCGCTACAGGTTCCCACATCTCCTACAGTACCTGAGGAGAGGAATGCTGAACCAGCGAGAGAGTGGGAACACAGGCCCCCAACAGTGAAACAGACAGTTGCAGTGCCAGTCCCTGATACGCTACCAGCACAGCTTCTTGTTGAAAAGCGGCTGGAGGAGACAACGACAGTTAAAGACCTGCCTGCTGAGGAGAGTAACTTGCCTGCTGAAAATTTGCCTGATGATCGTCCACCAAGTGCCTTTCCTTCATATACTGATGCTGCTGAACCTGAGGAACCAGCCTACCCACTGCCACAAAGAGAGAGACACCCTCCAAGACGTATCACCTATGATCAGCTTGGTATCCCTTCCTGCTACAGTATACAGCCACAGCCACAGTTGTTCCCTGTCTACTCTGCACCAGGACTGGTTCCATGGCTGCCATCACTACAGCAATGTTACTTTCAGCCACCTTACATGTATGGGCTTCAGCAAACATGAGACTACAGAGTTGACATGTTTGACCATGGACTACTGTCTGATTTCACAGACTGTCAAAAGAGACAATTTGCAGACTATGCATATAGATCATTAAAATTGATGGACTGTTGATCAATAGTATGAGAAAATACTGCTTATGTTATATAGCTGGTCAACAGATATGGACTGTGAATATAACTTGTTAGTTATATTTGAACTGTGACCCTTGACCTCTGCTCAAGTACTACCTTACAGAAGAGGATTTTCTAGGTCCAGTGCATACGGACTGTTGAAGAAGGCAATGTTGGTAATGTTGGGACAACATTTATTGTGTCGGGGAGAGTGTGACAGGTTAAAGGAAATAGTCATAGCCTGTTATACATTAAAAAGTATTAGTAAGTTCATAGTATGTGAGGATCTTAAAACATCTAAGGTTAAAAAGAGGCATTCAGTATCAGTTGATAAAGATTGATAACATTCATATAATTGTGTTAAAGTTCAAATCTGTCAAAGGGTACGAATTGTGAGAGTAATGTGTAAATGTTATATTGATTACTTGATTTTGTAGTGCCTAAAAGTGTTAATCTGTGATCTACGAAATGCTCTTAATCTATGAGCCGGAGATCGATTGCTCTGGTCTCCACCCATATTCCTGGGGGAAAATCGCGGTCTTTTTCTCATTCAACTAAACGTTAAATTGAGAATACAACACCGTATCACTCTCGTGATTATTTCTCCCCTGTTTTCAGGTACTTTATTGATGATAAAAATAGTAATTTAAATGTTATAACTCACTAACATGTCAAGAGTGTTTAGGGTGTGTCTTAGTAACGTTTTGAGGAAGTTAGAGTTAAGTTTGAAGAGAGTAATATTAGCCCTGCTCGGTTGAAGTGAAGAATAGCATCGTACTGAGAGTAGCTGCCATTTTATGTCGATTGTGAATGAACATGTACGTTGTTAATAAGATATTTTGCTGTGTTATTTGTATAATGGTTTTTCTGTTGTTTTGTAATGTGTTACTTTTGTGAAATTGATTCAACTAAACGTTAAATTGAGAATACAACACCGTATCACTCTCGTGATTATTTCTCCCCTGTTTTCAGGGGCGTAACACCTGCTTGACCATGCACAAGCAAAACATCCGTGATAAGTACAAAGCCATCCCCACCCCCGCTTTGGCCAATCGTATCACGTCTCTGTTCCTAATCTCCGCCTACAATCAGCAACTTAAGAGGGAGCCAGCAATACAGAGAATATTGAAGAACTGGACATCGGAGGCAGATTTAATATGTTCAAAGATTCATCCACAGTGGCCTCCCGAGTGGCGCAGCGGTCTAAGGCACTGCAACTCAGTGCTAGAGATGTTACTACAGACCCGGGATCAGCCAGTGGGGCTTTACTTGACCCAAGTCACCAGTTGAATTGCGTTTCCTCCGACACGTTGATACATCTGGCTTCCTAGGTTAAGCTGGCGGGAGTTACGGAGCGCGGTTAGGCGGGTCATGTTTCGGCGGATGCATGAATCAACCTTCACCTCTCACTAGCACGTTGGGGAGTTGCAGCGATTAGACAAGATTTAAACTTTAAAAAGAAAAAGCGGGTAAAAAAAGACAGTCCACCCAGGACTCATTCATCAACATTGAAGAATCTACATCATCAGTCACAGTCTTCATTAGGAAATATGTTGATGATGATGTGCCCACAATAAAAATCCCTACAGGTCTAAACCAAAAACCATGGATGAACAGAGATATTCCATACTGCAGCATTCGATGTCAGAAGAACGAACATGATGACCTGGTGGTGTGCAATGCCTAGCAGGTACGAGCTCCAAAAATAAGTTAGAATGCAAAAAGACAAGACTGAAACTTTAATTGATGTTCGACAACTCAAACTTGCGTCGCGTGGCAAGGACTTCAGACTATCACAGACTGAAAAAGGCAATCCTGCTGTGCGATGCCCACCAAAGCCTCCCTCTCAGACGAGCTTAACTCATTCTATGTTCGCTCCGAGGTAGACAATACCAAGTTATCAAGGAGAACTCTTGCTGCTCTGAATGACCAGGAGCTTCAAAGGATTTGATTGTTGACTTCTGGAAGCAGAGGATGGAACATACCCTGATCCACATCAACGGGACTGCAGTAGAGAGAGTCACAAGTTTTAAGTTTCTCAGCAACCACATCACTGCGGACTCGTCATGGACCAACATGACAACAGCGTCTCTACTTCCTAAGGTGGCTGACGAAATGTGGCATGCTGCCTCCTCTCTAAATACTACTGCTGCACCATTGAGAGCTTCCTGAGTGGATGCATCATGGTATGGCACACTGCAAGGCACTCTAGCGGGTTGTGAAGTACATCACTGGGACAGTGCCCTCACCCATCCAGGACATCTGCCTGAGGAAGGCACGCATCATTATCAAGGACCCCACAAAAATCAACCACAAACTCTTCTCTCCCTTATCGTCGGGCAGACCATATTGGTGTATGCAATCTGATTCCAACTGGCTTAGAGACCGTTTCTTTCTACAATCCATCAGACTGCTGACTACAGATATTTTGCACATGTTATTGCAGGTGCAACAAAATGCGCATGTTACAAGCTTTAGTTGAAGTGCAGTAATACCTAACAATACAAAACAATAAACACAAATCCCCAAAATGTTAATAAAGGAATTAAGAAATATCAGAATGAGCAATGTCAGGGTAAAAAAAAAATATGAATAAAAAATAAATATCCAGGTGGAAGCTTTGATCACTTATTGATGTCCCTTGTAAAATCCACTTCAATCAGTGTACATGAAGGGGAGGTGATTGGTTAAAGAAGGATGTTTAAGCCTTGAGACAATTGAGACATGGATCAGCAAGCCCCCAAAAAATGATCTGATGGACTTCTTCAGCTAACAGTCCGGTGTGCTCTGGACAGCTAGCGGGCCGCGGATTGCAGGCTAGCAGATGGGCATTCAGGGGATGTCGCGACGGGGGAGCCAGTGGAAACACCCTCGGGCGGATTACGTCAGTTGTCCAGTCGTGATGGATCAGCAGGGCTCCATATCGGCAATTACAGGGGTCCAGGCCAATTGCAAAATAGGTATTGTAGCTTAAGGAGTGGCTGATTGACCTCTTCAGCTAGCTGGGAGATGGGCCTAGCATAGGCTAGCTCCAGGCTAATTGGTGGTTGCTTCGGGACAGAGACGTTAGCCAGGAGAAGCCAATCGGATAGCAGCTAGCTAGCTGCGATGACCTAGGTGAAAAGGTTCAGAGCTTGAGGTAGGAATCCAGAGATATGGAGAAAAATAAGCCCGATTTGCTCTGTGCTCTGTGCAGACTGGCGAGATATGTCCTTGCTAAAGGTAGCTGATGACCACTAGCAGTGGCAAGCTGACTACTAGCTAGTTAGCTGGCTAGCTTCTGTTGGGGGTTCCGGATCAAATGTAAAGGAAATAGCAGAATCCTACCACATCAACAAGCTTGGACAATTGGTCTCAATCCCGCTCTTTGCAGCTGGGCAGACGGGCTGACCTCGGGTGTGAAGGTAGGCAACAACACCTTCACCACGCTGATCCTCAAGATGGGGAACAATAAGGGTGTGTGCTCAACCTCCTCCTGTACTCCCTGTTCACCCATGACTGAGTGGCAACTCAATCATCAAGTTTGCTGACAGCAGTGGTAGGCCTGATTTCCAACAATGACAAGACGGCATACAGGGAGGATGTGAGGACCCTGACGGAATGGTGCCGGGAAAATAACCTCTCCCTCAATGTCAACAAAACAATGGAGATGATTGTTGATTACAGTAGACAGCAGAGAGAGCTAGTCCCCATCCACTTCTACAGGGTCGCACTGGAGAGGACAAAAAGCTTCAAGTTTCTCGGCGTGCACATCACAATCAACCTGAAATGATCCATTCGTTGAGAAAATGTGATGAAGGCGCAACAGCACCTACTCAACCTCAGGAGGCTGAAGAAATTTGGCATGAACTTCTACAGGTGCACCATTGAGAGGATCCTGTAGGGCTGTGTCAACGCCTAGTACGGCAATTGCAACCAAAGGGCTCCCCAAATGGTGGTGCGGTCAGCCCAACGCATCACCGGGAGCACACTGCCTGCCCTCCAGGACACCTACAGCGCTCGGTGTCACAGATAGGCCAAGAAGATCATCAAGGACCTCAGCCACTCGAGCCATGGCCTGTTCACCCCGCTACCATCCAGAAGGAGGTGATAGTACAGGAGCATCAAAGCTGTGACCTAGAGACTGAGAAACTGGAGATAGAAGTTTCTTACTCCAGTCCATCGGACGTTAAAATCGTCTCCTCTAGCCGGCCTCCTCCCAGTACCCAGCCCAAACTTAGTCACTATTAAAAGCAGGGTACTGGGTTGACACCACCTGGTACTCTAACCTGTACCATAGAGACTGCTGCCATATGTACATAGTCATTCAACACGGTTAACTTTAATAATGTTTACAATAGAGTACCTGTACTGGGGTTCTGTGGTCACCGAACTGCCTTCAAGTGCAGCGGTCTCCCTTCACAGGAGTGGCAACTGGGAAGCATATAAATGCACAAAATGACTAGGACCAGCCTTTCTGGTCAATGGCGGTGAAGCCTGATAAGTGCAACACCCAAAGGGCTGCAACGTTGACGGGCAAGGCACCTGTCCAGCAGCCCTGAGAATGGACAGTTGAGAGGAAGAGGACACACACTCAGCCACCAGAACAACACATCGTAGAGATTGGACCATAGAGAATGATAGTCACAGTATATCATCTTTATATGTGTCCCATTATGGCGTACGTGAGCGCAAGGGCAGCTCCATTCAAATCAAATAACAAATGTAATTACATTAGAGACAATAGAGGCAATATTCATTTTATTAAAGTAGTCCATTGTCTTCTATAATTTCTATGAGTTGGCAAACAAACTTAAAGGCTGCACACCATCACAGAGTGTTTTGTTTGAAAAGGTACTGTATGAAGCCAAAGGTGGCAATTTAATGCTACCTACAGTTATGCAGTGTTTGCTCAAGTGTATAATTAATTGGCTGATCCCTCCAGATAACCTGGATTGAATAATGGGGAGCGTTAGGCAGGATGCAACCTTTTGGAAGGTTCAGATAAAAATATGCTATATTGAACAAATATGTCTCCCCGACATGGAGATTATTAAGGAAATACGTTGTCTCTATTCATGAAATGTATATCTGCAATGCTCAAAGGTTTTGCGACTGAAAGTGGCCCGTGTGATTCTTCCTTAACGAACGGTCTGCACAATGCATCACAGGGGGCAAACTACCTGCCCTCCAGGACACCTACACCACCCGATGTTACAGGAAGGCCATAAAGATCATCAAGGACATCAACCACCCGAGCCACTGCCTGTTCACCCCGCTATCATCCAGAAGGCGAGGTCAGTACAGGTGCATCAAAGCTGGGACCGAGAGACTGAAAAACAGCTTCTATCTCAAGGCCATCAGACTGTTAAACAGCCACCACTAACATTGAGTGGCTGCTGCCAACACAATGACACTGACTCAACTCCAGCCACTTTAATAATGGGAATTGATGGGAAATGATGTAAATATATCACTAGCCACTTTAAACAATGCTACCTTATATAATGTTACTTACCCTACATTATTCATCTCATATGCATACGTATATACTGTACTCTATATCATCGACTGTATCCTTATGTAATACATGTATTACTAGCCACTTTAACTATGCCACTTTGTTTACATACTCATCTCATATATATATACTGTACTCGATACCATCTACTGTATCTTGCCTATGCTGCTCTGTACCATCACTCATTCATATATCCTTATGTACATATTCTTTATCCCCTTACACTGTGTATAAGACAGTAGTTTTGGAGTTGTTAGTTAGATTACTTGTTGGTTATTACTGCATTGTCGGAACTAGAAGCACAAGCATTTCGCTACACTCGCATTAACATCTGCTAACCATGTTTATGTGACAAATAAAATTTGATTTGATTTGATTTGAGAAGCTCCACCTAGATGGCTACTTTGTTGGAAGCCCTCAGTGGCAATGTTCATGCCAACATGGATTTCATCCATCTAGAGTCCTCTATCTAACTCCATGAGACTGACTCAATAGCCAGGTTTTGACCACCAAACGCAGGCCCCTAATTGCAATGAGGTGCACCTGGAGACAAATAGATACACCTGGGTAAATTAAGACATGTCACATAACATAAATACCAGGTGTATTGGATCTTGTTATCATCAGTTGCATTTTCTCTGTTAGTACCACTCCTGTACCTGGCATCATGTGCATTTTGAGACTGACGGTGGTCACATGTGAGTATACAAAATCTGTATCTGATGCAGATTAGAATTTAAATATATATGACAATGTTTGTATTTGTGAGTGAAAAGAAGTACATGTAATATGATTTGAGGGACATTCAGTTCCTTTTGGGCAAAAAGGTATTCAAAGCATGGAATATGAGACCAAATGCTGAACTTGCGTATAGAGACCAATGCTGAGTTGTAGCTTCATGGTCCAAGTGCATATGATGTTGAATGTTGCTGAACTAGCTGTGTGATGTTGTTTCAGTGCTGGCTACAGCTTGCTGCACACTAACAGATGGAGGTACTGTATGTAATAATGATGATACTACTTAACCAAGCTAATGTGAGTGGTGTGTAATTCCTGTTTATTTGTCCTGGCAGCAATCAGCATCACGTGTGAAGGCTCTGATGCTTTACTGCAATGTGGTAAGCTAGTCCACACTGCTGAACAGTATACTCACCGACCACCTATGATCGTTTATACTGTAGATTAGCGTCACTAGCCCACACCATAGAGACCCATACTTGGCTCTCCTTCGTGCCTCACTGTTCTCCATCTCCCTCAGATGGAGGTAAGATCCATATCAAGCGTGCGAACTACGGTCGTCGTCAACACGATGTTTGTTCTATTGGGCGCCCTGATAACCAACTCACCGACACCAACTGCCTCAGCCAATCCTCCACCAGCAAGATGGCAGAAAGGTACTAGAACCTGTAACTCCTTGGCTGTAGTGTAAACAACCACCAGCAAGATGGCAGAAATGTGCTGGAACCTGTTGTGTTTACCTGTATGAACTCATGACCTCAACATGTCTTTGAAACACACAGATGCGGTGGGAAGAGCGAGTGTATTGTCCCTGCATCCAATTTCGTTTTTGGAGACCCCTGTGTCGGGACTTATAAGTACCTGGACACCAAATACTCCTGTGTCCAACAGCAAGAAACAAGTCAGTCTCTGAATGTGTGCTAATAATATTTAGTATTTAGTATTTAATAGTATTAGTATTTAATATTTAGTGTTGGTATGACTGTCATGTTGGGACATTGTTTAATTCTCCTACCCACTTTTAATCTTGTAAAAAAGTAAGCTCAGCTGATTGCTAGAAAAGGAATATAATGGGTTGGTTCCCCTATGGTACCAGCTTGTTAACTTTTGTTTCTCCAAGTGTAAACCACCCTCAACTGCTAACTAACCCTAGCAAGCTGTGGATATGCAACTTGTTTAGTTTGAGTAGCCTATAGGGAGGTCAGAGACCTGGCAGTGTGGTGCCAAGATGCCGAAGGAACTGGTAGTGGACTACAGGAAATGGAGGGCTGAGCCCTTCCCTGCCAGGAGGCTAAAAGGATTGGTGTCAGCCCTCCGATTCTGAATTCTACACCATTGAGAGCTTTTTGACTGGCTGCATCACCACTAGGTATGGCATCTGACCACAAGGTGCTACAGAGGGTATCGCGTACGGCCCAGTACATCAGAGGCCGCGCTCCCTGCATCAGGATTTCGACACCACCTGTGTCGGCAGGCTCTACATTGTCAAAGACTCGCACCCCCCAAGTTATACTGGTCTCTGCTACTCCATAACAAATGGTACGGCTGCACCAAGTCTGGAACCAACAGGACCCTGAAAGGCTTCTACTTCCCCCAAGCCTTAACTGCTGAATGACTATCTGCATTGACCCTTTTTGCAGTAACTTTTTTGACTTGTCTCATATGCTGCTGCTGTTCCTTGTTAAATTGACATATCTAGCTCAATTAGCCAGCAAGAACATGGAAGGCAAGTGTCAAGCTTATATGATGCTTGTGCACTTAATCTGGTTTACCATGTTTCAGTGAACGGTAACTAGCTAGCGCAACTCCTACAGTTTTGCAGGGTTTATAGCCAATCTGACAGATGGCACAAACTGCACAGATTGGGTGTAGCGGGGTCGACTTTATTTTTTCAACAGTTTAGGTCTAGCCAGCCAGTTTGCTTAAAATGCTAGCATTTCGAGAACTGCTCATAAGGAAGTGAAACTAAAAGGTAACGGTGGAAGATGACGCGCCTAACTTTTTGTACTTTGGTTCATGCTAACGAGTTTATAATGACTTTTAGAAAATGCACCTGAAATCAACATTCCCTGTCAGTGCGCATCACTAACACTTCACCAGGCTAATGTATGTCTTAATTTGTCTGGCCAGTGGTGTAACTCCTGTGTTGTCTTTGCAGTAAGCAGCATCATATGTGAAGGCTCTGATTCTCAACTACTATGTGGTAAGCTGGTCAACACTACCGTACAGTTTAATCATGTGGTGCCGTGTATATTAGTCACTAGCCCACACCAACACCAAGGTTTGTCCTTTCTCTTCCTCAGATCGAGGTGAGATCCGTATTCAGCGTGCCAACTATGGTCGTCGTCAACACGATGTGTGTTCCATTGGGCGCCCACATCAACAACTCAAAAACACCAACTGCCTCAGCCAATCCACCACCAGCAAAATGGCAGAAAGGTACTGAAACCTTCAGTGTGCATTTAGCTGTAGGAAGTCATTGGCTGTGGTGTTAACCTCTACCTGTTGACACACAGGTGTGATGGAAAGCGCCAGTGTATCGTCAAGGTATCCAACTCTGTGTTCGGTGACCCCTGTGTCGGAACCTATAAGTACTTGGATGTGGCTTACACCTGTGACTGAATGTGAGTTTTGTATAGGTGCACATGACTGGGAACTAGAATTCGTGTTGTATTTTACCTTTATTTAGCATGGCAGTTAAGAACAAATTCTTAATTTCAATGATGGCCTAGGAACAGTGGGTTGACTGCCTGTTCAGGGGCAGAACGAAATATTTGTACATTGTCAGCTCATGATTTGTACTTGCAACCTTTCGGTTACTAGTCCAACTCTCTAACCACTAGGCTACCCTGCTGACGATTTTGTCTTGCAGGATATCTTCCTGGGGAACCTGAAGATGTACAAGGCTTCTGGGATATCTTCATCAGGTCGTGCTGTTTTCCTCCAACCCGTGTACATTGTGCTGAAGCATTTCTTAAACAATTTCTGAACTGTGGCTGAATTAAACGAAGCGGCAGGAAGACGATACTAGTTGCCTCTTGTACATTAATAAATGTCACACCAATATTACTGAACATGTGTCCTTTATTCTCTCTTACTGGTCCTAATTCGTATGCATCAACAGCTAATCTGGTCACAAAGCAGGCCTGGATAGGTAAACATTTTAATACAATGTGTAGACTCTACAAACCTTGCTCGTTAAGTGGTTGGCTCATGAACCAAATGTTCCCTTTCTGTGTAGATTCAGTTTGACTATTTCATCTGGTAATAAACATACTTACAGGGAAGCTGCCCAACCACATCACATTAGTCATCTAACAGCCTCTTAGCCAGAGACACAAAGGGTCAACGGCACGTCGACAGATCTCCCACTGTCAAATGGGGACCTGACCGATACAGCCCTCCAAGAGCTGCCCCTCAAGCATCAGATTCCACCCTGAGAAATACATTGAATTCCATGCACCACCAATGAATGAGAAACATACAGGCCAATATAACAGCAAGGCCAACGATGTATGGAACCATGTCCATCTATGAGCATTTGAATGAGTGTATGCATTTGTACAAACACCTGCATGGCATCAGCCTCAACTGTATCAACAAAGCCCCTCAGTGTCATTCAAATGTATTTGGCATTAATCCTTTGCCCAGCAACTCCACTCCCCCTTATCTCCAATTCCACATCCCAAACCTCAGCTTCCCTTAGCCCATCCCACCTGTCTCTGCTGGCCAGACACTACGCAGCATATTTCAACTATGCTGTGATTAACATACAATTTCTATTGAATAGACTACAGGTTGAGAAACTATAATAGTATTATAATATTTGACTTGCTCTCCAGATCTCCAAAAGGGTATTTAGTGTCAATTTTAGATCAATGTTTTGCATTTTCAAACATTCCTGAGAAGCTACTTGCGGGAAATACTAAAATAAATGGTCAATTGATTCTGTACTCAACAAAATCTGCATTAGCTGAAAAGCACAAGTCTTGAATCAACTCATAAACCCTGTCCCATGGAATCGGTAAATCAAATATCGCTTCCCAACTATTTTGCAGTCTAAATGACACATATCAACATCCTGGTCCTCAAATGAAACTGGTATGCAATTTGTATTCCTCTGCAAGTTCTGATAATTTATATTGGGCAGACAGACCACTTCCCTACCTCCTCCTGCTGCTACCTGCCTCCATTTTTGGGGTAATGCTGTAATCAATTGGTTATAATCTAGTACTGAGTAGACCTTTCCAAATAATTCTGATAACTCCATGAAAGACAAGTCAACCATTCCAATTTACAATATTTAAATATAAAATACCCTTTTTCAAACTTGTTTCCCATAAATACAGGTCTTTCATCACCCAGCACATTTATATTCAGCCATAATATTTAAATTGTAGCCAGCTCTGCAATACTTGTTTGAAAAAGAGAGACTTTGAAAAAGATATCATTTGCAGTAAATCAAAAATGAGACATTGAAATCTGTACACAGATAAAGTTATTTAAACAGTGGATTAGCTTTTCTTAGTTTACTTGAGAACCATTTAGGGTTCAAGTGAAACTTTTGAATAAGTGAAGATTCTAGAGATGTTTAGTGCTTTCATATATAATCTCACAACACCCAATTCATATTCATTATAAAGCCAGCTAGTCCTGCATATCACCCATCATCCCACTGCTGGTTTGCTTCTGAAGCTAAGCAGAGTTGGTCCTGGTATGTCCCTGGATGGGAGAACAGATGCTTCTGGAATTGATGTTGGAGGGTCAGTAGGAGGCACCCTTTCCTCCTGTCTAAAACATATCCCAATGACCATAGGCCGCAGGGTGCCGTCTTTTGGATGGGACGTTAAAGGGATGTCCTGACTCTCTGTGGTCACTAAAGATCCCATGGCACTGATCGCAAGAGTAGGGGTGTTAACCACAGTGTCCTGGCTAAATTCCCAATCTGTCCTTCATACCGTCATGGCCACCTAATCATCCCCGGTTTATAATTGGATCCTTCATCCCCCCTCTTCTACCCTGTAACTATTCCCCAGGTTGTTGCTGTAAATGAGTATGTGTTCTCAGACAACTTACCAGTTTAAATACAAATATACAAATGTATAAATATAGATAGGCACACTGTTTCTTGTCTGGTTTAGCATCCCAGATAAAGCTAAATATTTTTTACTCATACGATTTGAAAAACAAGTCATCAGGAGTAGGCAGAGCCATAAGTAAGTGAGTAAACTGAGATAGGACTAAGGAGTTAATCAGGGCAAATTTTACATAAATAGACAGGTATTTACCTCTACATTTAATATTTTTTTTCAATGAATACCAAGCATTTCTACTTCTCCGTCAGCCCATTTTAAATATGAACTGCATAGTAATGTACAAGATGTATTTTTTAAAGACCCAATTCATAATATTTTACACTTATCATAATTAGGTTTTAGTCCAGAGAGTACAGAAAAGTTATCTACATCTTCAATGAGACATTGCAGGGAACTAGCAAGAAGATTAAATATTAAACTTGAGTTAGCAGCATACATGGACACCTTTGTTTTTAAGCCATGGATTTCTAATCCTCTAATGTTGTTATTTGATATGATTTAATAGCTAGCATTTCGATGGCCACAATGAATAGATATGGTGACAGCGGACACCCTTGTTTAACTCTTCTTGACAATTCAAAACTCTCTGAGAAGTAGCTGCTATTTACAATTTTACACCTGGGGGTGCTATACAGTACTTTTAACCATTTCTAAGAGAATCACCGAAATTGTAAACATCCAGGCATTTTATGAATTTATGAATCCGTAATTGCCTGTAGACCCTGCCACATATACGTCTCTTGTCTGGGCCATTGAATTGCGACTCCATTTTGTCCCTATACTGACAATCTGCTTGTTTGATTGCCTTGCGGAGGGAATAACTATACTGTTTATATTCAGTTTATATCCAACCTCTTTCCATGGTTGAATGCGGTGGTTTGCGCTTTCAGTTTTGCGCGAATGCTGCCTTCTATCCACAGTTTCTGGTTGGGGTAGGTGTTAATAGTCACAGTGGGTACAACCTCTCCAATGCACATCCTAATAAACTCAGTCACAGAGTCGGCGTATAAAACGATTTTATTGTCTGAGGCTTCCCGGAACATTTTCCAGTCCACGTGATCAAAACAATCTTGAAGCGTGGATTCCGATGGATCAGACCAGTGTTGAATGGTTTTAGTCACGGGTAGATCCTGCTTGAGTTTCTGCCTATAGGGCGGTTTGAGAAAAATGGAGTCTTGGTTGGATTTGATAAATGCAGCCTGAGGATATCTGGTTTCCTGGGGAAGGGGTGGGGGGGGGGGGGGGTATACACAGCTGTGACTATAATCAAAGAGAATTGTCTTGGGAGATAATGCGGTCGGCATTTGATTTTAAGGATTTCTAGGTCAGGGGAACAAAAGGACTTGAGTTACTGTATGTTCATAAACCCCCGCCCTTCCACTTACCAGAGAGATGTTTTTTTTCTGTCGGCACGACGCATGAAGAAACCCAATGGCTGTATCGACTCTGACAACATATCCCGAGTAAGCAATGTTTCCGTAAAACATAGAATGTTACAATGCCTGATGTCTCTCTGGAAGGAAACTCGTGCCCTAATTTCGTCCACAAATTACTGCACAATTTCCAAAGGATTTGAAGCGAGGCGACCGTCTCTGTATGCGCCATCTTTTGATCATTTAGCTTTGTCCTTTAAAATATAAAATGGAGAATCACAGATAAGTGTATGTGTGTAATAGAGAACAGGTGCTAATTTATTTTGTATCTCTGTAGTTAATTTTATTGCTTCCTGTACGATTAGAGAATGTATTTCCCTTAGTCCTGTCTCTTTAGCCAGAAACTGCTTTTTTGTTGTTGTTGAAATGTCACACCCTGACCATAGTTTGCTTTGTATGTTTCTATGTTTTGTTTGGTCAGGGTGTGATCTGAGTGGGCATTCTATGTTACATGTCTAGTTTGTCTATTTCTATGTTTGGCCTGATATGGTTCTCAATCAGAGGCAGGTGTTAGTCATTGTCTCTGATTGGGAACCATATTTAGGTACCCTGTTTGGTGTTGGGTTTTGTGGGTGATTGTTCCTGTCTCTGTGTTTGCACCAGATAGTGCTGTTTTGGTTTTTCACATTTCTTGTTTTGTTAGTCTATTCATGTATAGTTTCTTTATTAAAGAACCATGAATAATAACCACGCTGAGTTATGGTACGCCTCTCCTTCGACTCAAGAAAACCGTTACATGAAAATTGAATTGAATGACCTCTGAAGGTACATTTAAAGGTATCCCAAACAATAAGCGGATTTGCTGAACTTATGTTGTACTGGAAAAATTTAATTAGAAATGATTTTGTCTAAATTAAACATACATTGTCACCCAGTAAACTTCGATACCATGTCCAATATCCCCATCCACGTGGACATTCCGTAAGAGTTATGTGAAGGCCAATTAGATGATGATCCGATCACATTCGGTCTCCTATTGTCCATTGGTTTGATATGGGATGAGCAGTGCAGTACTACAACTACAGTCCCACAGGACATATTAATGATGGCATAATATAAATAAAAAATGAACTGTGGATCACGCCTCCATTTCATGATATTCTGGTTCGCCTAATTTCAGTTTGACAAAAGTATAGTGTCGCATCATTGTACCATCTAAACTGCAGTGAAATATATTTTCAGACCAAAAATATTATTTTCAGGTGTTGGATACTGGTGTACAAAAATGTAACTCAGCATTGAAATAGCGCACTACTGATCCACCACTTAGACTTGATTTAAATGAGGGACAGATCGATTTTGGTGCATTGCCGAAATATGTGGGACAGTGCCAGAGATACCCTTGAGGAGATGGGGAAACTCCCTTGGCATTGTATTAATGCCCATTTGTATGTTGCCCATACATTGTCAATGGGCTGCGCAGTGCATTCTGGACTATTCTGGAACAAGGAGAGCTCTTCAAGGAGTGAATGGGAATCAATTGGGCGCTAGCTCAAAACCCCAACTTTAGCATGAATTCCGTGTACATGTGCAAAATTGCAACTGTAATCCGAGATGTTTGATAATATCGTACTGCTCGGGAATAGTGACATTATCTACTTTTGAGGAAAATAGGCAGGTTTCTCAGCTTTGAGAAGGCATTGCATGACGATTAGCTTAGCAACCGTGTGACGCTTTATGACAATGTGAATGTGATCCGTCAAAAGTTTGTGGGGCGTTATACGTTTCTCCATTCATTGGCCAATGGGAGTTTATCTCCTACTGTTCTCTAAAAATCGAAAGCAGCCTTTGAAGGTTTTCACAAAATATCACCAACATGTATCCTGCTTCACAAGAGGATCCAGCCTGCTTGACCATGCACAAGCAAAACATCCGTGATAAGTACAAAGCCATCCCCACCCCCGCTTTGGCCAATCGTATCACGTCTCTGTTCCTAATCTCCGCCTACAATCAGCAACTTAAGAGGGAGCCAGCAATACAGAGAATATTGAAGAACTGGACATCGGAGGCAGATTTAATATGTTCAAAGATTCATCCACAGTGGCCTCCCGAGTGGCGCAGCGGTCTAAGGCACTGCAACTCAGTGCTAGAGATGTTACTACAGACCCGGGATCAGCCAGTGGGGCTTTACTTGACCCAAGTCACCAGTTGAATTGCGTTTCCTCCGACACGTTGATACATCTGGCTTCCAGGTTAAGCTGGCGGGAGTTACGGAGCGCGGTTAGGCGGGTCGTGTTTCGGCGGATGCATGAATCAACCTTCACCTCTCACTAGCACGTTGGGGAGTTGCAGCGATTAGACAAGATTTAAACTTTAAAAAGAAAAAGCGGGTAAAAAAAGACAGTCCACCCAGGACTCATTCATCAACATTGAAGAATCTACATCATCAGTCACAGTCTTCATTAGGAAATATGTTGATGATGATGTGCCCACAATAAAAATCCCTACAGGTCTAAACCAAAAACCATGGATGAACAGATATATTCCATACTGCAGCATTCGATGTCAGAAGAACGAACATGATGACCTGGTGGTGTGCAATGCCTAGCAGGTACGAGCTCCAAAAATAAGTTAGAATGCAAAAAGACAAGACTGAAACTTTAATTGATGTTCGACAACTCAAACTTGCGTCGCGTGGCAAGGACTTCAGACTATCACAGACTGAAAAAGGCAATCCTGCTGTGCGATGCCCACCAAAGCCTCCCTCTCAGACGAGCTTAACTCATTCTATGTTCGCTCCGAGGTAGACAATACCAAGTTATCAAGGAGAACTCTTGCTGCTCTGAATGACCAGGAGCTTCAAAGGATTTGATTGTTGACTTCTGGAAGCAGAGGATGGAACATACCCTGATCCACATCAACGGGACTGCAGTAGAGAGAGTCACAAGTTTTAAGTTTCTCAGCAACCACAACACTGCGGACTCGTCATGGACCCACATGACAACAGCGTCTCTACTTCCTAAGGTGGCTGACGATATGTGGCATGCTGCCTCCTCTCTAAATACTACTGCTGCACCATTGAGAGCTTCCTGAGTGGATGCATCATGGTATGGCACACTGCAAGGCACTCTAGCGGGTTGTGAAGTACATCACTGGGACAGTGCCCTCACCCATCCAGGACATCTGCCTGAGGAAGGCACGCATCATTATCAAGGACCCCACAAAAATCAACCACAAAGTCTTCTGTCCCTTATCGTCGGGCAGACCATATTGGTGTATGCAATCTGATTCCAACTGGCTTAGAGACCGTTTCTTTCTACAATCCATCAGACTGCTGACTACAGATATTGTGCACATGTTATTGCAGGTGCAGCAAAATGCGCATGTTACAAGCTTTAGTTGAAGTGCAGTAATACCTAACAATACAAAACAATAAACACAAATCCCCAAAATGTTAATAAAGGAATTAAGAAATATCAGAATGAGCAATGTCAGGGTAAAAAAAAAATGAATAAAAAATAAATATCCAGGTGGAAGCTTTGATCACTTATTGATGTCCCTTGTAAAATCCACTTCAATCAGTGTACATGAAGGGGAGGTGATTGGTTAAAGAAGGATGTTTAAGCCTTGAGACAATTGAGACATGGATCAGCAGGACTCTGTGTAGTAAAAGGGTCCAGACCAATTTCAAAATATGTACAGTAGCCCCCAAAAATTATCTGATGGACTTCTTCAGCTAACAGTCCGGTGTGCTCTGGACAGCTAGCGGGCCGCGGATTGCAGGCTAGCAGATGGGCATTCAGGGGACTTCGCGACGGGGGGAGCCAGTTGAAACCCCTCGGGCGGATTACGTCAGTTGTCCAGTCGTGATGGATCAGCAGGGTCCAGATCGGCAATTACAGGGGTCCAGGCCAATTGCAAAATAGG